>NW_006286791.1:319770-329453 GCF_000327345.1 Myotis davidii
TCCACTCTCTTCCAGCTCAGACAGGGGGCCTTTCGTGGACCCGGCCCCCCTGTTGAGCTGGAGGCCTATCTGGTGTGCTGTCTCTTTGAAGTGGACCTTAGAGGTCACTCAAGGCCACGGCCAGAGGGCTCTTCTCTCTGGCCTTCTCCTTCTCGAGTGTCACCCCCTCTGAGCAGTCCTCCCTGCACCAGTCACTGCCTTTCCTATCATACTCTTGAGCTGCTCCGCACAGTGCGTGTTGGGGGCCAGTGTGCGGAGGGGCCCCTGTGTGACCGTGGCAAAGCTGCCTGACTTCTTGGTGCGTCTGTCATATGTCTGTCAATGAGACACGTGGTTGTCTCTGCTGTGCAGGGTGGTTTAGGGGGCTAAGGCGCTTGGAGCAGCACCAGCAAAAGGAAGTGCGGCTGGTGCTGTCAGAGCAAGGTCTGCCTCTGCTCCAGACCGTGAACTCCAGGAGAGCGAGGACCGCTGCCCGGCACCCGCCTGAGGAGCCTGCACGAAAGGAGTGTGTGAATGGATGAGGGAGCTGGTCCCACTCAATCCAGCTCTGCTATACACCAACCCTCTACCCCCCCGACTGGCCCACCCCCACCCCCACCCAGGCGCAGTAAAATGCAGCCCTCCAGGCCCCCCACAGGGTCCTGGGATGAGGCCCCGGAATCTGTGTGTTTAGCAGCTCCCTCCTGACTCTGATATTCCACTGGGTACCCCAAGTGGGCCGATGTTCAGGGGTCGCTGGATGCAGAGAGTGGGCCTGGTCTCGGGCATGCAGGCACGTACGTCCCACGAAAATGCTGAGAGCACCGATGTGGTCAGGAAGGTTGTGGAGTGGGAGCAGCCCCCACCGACGTGCAGGGAGCCCACCCTCCAGCCTCCCTTCCCTCCTGCTCATTTTCATGTCTGAGTTCCCAACACGACAGCACCCGTGGGGGCTGCTCAGGAGCCTGGGAGACAGGCCCCCCTGGGCCCCGGTGAAGTTGGTTTGGATTTGCAGCCAAGAAAATAGTGAGGGATGCCACGGAAAACAAGTGAGTCACCGCTCCTCTCCCAGCCCTCGGTCTCCGGCTGGCTCCCTGGGGCAGCGGGAAACTGTCCAGCTCCACGGGCGGGCGACCTGCTGTCTTAATGACCGCCATGTGGCCGCTCGGCAGCGAGCTGGCTGCCTGGGAGTGCAAAGCCAGAGAACAAAGCAGACCATTAAAAAGCAATACAGAGGCATTTACCCGCAGCCCAGAGCGGGGAGCTGGAGCCCAGGCGAGGCAGGGCACACTCCGGGCAGCACCCCAGCTCTCCTCAGTGAGCAGGCTGCCGCCCAACCGACTCGGAGGGCCTGATGGGCAGGGAGCCAACCAGACCAAGGCCCAGCAGGGAGAGGTGACAACCCAAGCTGACTCATATTGTCCTCCTTGGTAGAAGGCTCTGAGGACCCTTCCCACACTCAGCTCCCTCCCCTTTCCTCCATTGCCTCATCCATTCATTCATTTACTCATTCATTCAGTTATCAGAAGTTCAGTGAGCATTCATTGTATGCCAGGCACTAGCTGAGGTTCTGAGGACACAGCAGAGAATGAGCCAAAGTCTCTGTCCCCACACAGTCCCCCATCCCCACACAGTCCCCGTCCCCACTCCCACACAGTCCCCGTCCCCACGCAGTCCCCACACAGTCCTCCTCCCATGTCCCCAGAGCAGGGACTGGAAATCCAGATTTCCTCAGGAGCCGGGCAGCAATGCAAGCCATTGAAGGGGATGATCTATGGGAAAACAATAAGGGGAGCAAGATGTTGTGTGACAGTGACCCTCAACCTCAGGTGGGATCTCCCCATTGGTGTCTGCCTCTTGGGTGGCCCAGACTTACATCCTGGCATTGTGGCAGGCCCGTCTGCAGGGCCGTCTGCAGGCCCGTCTGCAGCTCTCTGATGGGCAATGGCGTGGATGGAAAAGGCCGCTGGACCAGGTGGAGGAGAACAGGGCTCTGAGCCAACCCTTGTCCTCAGACAGCCCCAGGCATCTCTGATCCCTGCTTCATGGAGAAAAGGGGGAGGGTGGACCAGATGTTCTCCAAGAACCTTCTGGCTCTCGGCACTGCTTGGCCTCTGCCCTGGTTTCTGGCCTGGGACCAGGCTCAGCCTGGCTCCTGCATGGGGCTGGGCACTCCTCACCTGCCGGCCCCTCTGCTGCCCCTGCAGCTGGTGTGGTCCTCCCCTCGCTGCACATCGCCAATGTCTGGAGGGCCTTCCTGTGGCTCCTGTTAGGGAAAGTGGGCAGCTGCAGGTTGCCTCCAGCACAAAGACATGAGATCTCTGTACCCTGGGACTTGTGAGACCCACTGGCCCCAGAAGACAGGGCAGACCCGAGAGGGGCCAGGCAGGCCGCACCCAGGGGTCCTTAGGCAGGGACAGAAGGTGATCAGGGCAGGGGGCATGAACGAACCCAGGCCAGGGTCCATGCACCAAATCTAAGGGAGGGGCTACTGTGACAGCTCCTGGGGATGTCACTGGTGGCCTCTATCCACACTCGCCCTGCAGCCATTCTGGTCTTGTTTTCTGAACCCACTTATGGGGGTGCAGAAGGGGGACTAGGGGGTGGCGGCCAGGCTCTCAACTGTGAGATCAGCCTTCCCGGTGATTTCCCCTGACAGAGGAGAGAGGTCACCAGGTCTTGAAGTCCCCACGTCTCTCCCAGCTTCTGGTGGTTCCAGGGGTTCCTGGCAGACAGCCATCTCCTCCCTGTGTCCCCACCCCGTCTTCCCTCTGTGTGTGCCTGTCCATGTCTGAACTCCCGCTTTGCTTAAGGACACACTCACATTGGATTAGAACCCACCCTAACAGCCTCATCTCAATGGGATCACCTGCAAAGACCCTATTTCTAAATATTCACAGGTGCTGGGGGAACTTCACCATCTTTTGGGGACACAATTCAACCCATCACTCAGGGGGGAAGGTGGGGAGGCTGCAGGGCCACCTATGAGGGGAGGAGGTCTTTCCTGCACCTCAGAGGACAGGGCCCCTGTGCTGTGGCCGCTCCGGCCTTCCCCCAGCCTGCCCCTCCCTCCTCCCCCAGGCATTTACGAGCATAAACTGGCATCCAGCTTTACGAGCTGGAAACCACATCAAATCCTTCCTGCTACTTAAATTTCTACATCAGGACCTGGAAGGACACGCGCATTTTTCCCTGTTTTACGCTGAGCTGATTCAAGTGGGCATGTTGCCAGGGTGTGTTCGCAGCGAGGCTTCTCCCCACCTCGGGAATATGCAAACGAAGTTTACATCTCCTCCATCTGGCCAAGCACAGCCTGAACTTGCCGAGGGGGAGCCCACCCCACCGTGCCTTCTCCCTGGCGGTGGAGAGTTCTGGAACCGCATGGAGGAGACACTGAAAACATGAGGGGGCCAGCACTCCCCAGACGTATGTTATTGTTTTCGTAGATGAATTGGTTCTTTTACAAAACGAGTCAGGAATCTCATGGTGCTCCCTTTTATGTCATGAGCCCTAATGACTTGATATTTTGTAAGCGCCTGAAGAATTACAGTTCTCATTCCTCCCGAGCCCGTCATGAGAGAGGTTCTCACACCCGCAGGGCTGTCCTTGCAGGAGTGGGGCCCTGCAGTGTGGGGAGGGGGGGCGGGGCAGATGCCACCGGCATGGCTCCTTGCAAGAATGACCTCACAGCCTTCAGCATCTGCAGCTCAAGTTCAATGTGCCTGCCGATGACGCGCGTTCATATTTGCATTGTTGGTGCATTCCTAGCGTTTATGGGCCGCGGAGAGCAAGGACAGCCTAAGCCCCTGTCATGCATGGAACAATTACATCATTGCACAACTGAGGCGCATTGCCAGGCCCGAGGACATAGGGCTGGGCCCACGCTCCGGTGTGTAGAGAGTGGACCTCAGAGACGGGGAGGGGGCACAGAGAGCAGGCTGGGGCATTTGGGAGCCCTGGCTGCAGAGCAACAGCTGAGGGCTGTGGCCCCTCTCCACCTCCCATTTCTAGTCACCCCCTGAGGCCATCTGTCTGTCCTTTATGGCCTTCGACCAGCTCTGGACAGTCCTTGGCTGTTAAATGTCTGGAGAATGCCAGAGAGTGAATCTCGCCGCCGAGCAGGTCGTCCCCTCCATCTGGGATTTATTAGAAAGAGCCTTGCAACCTTGCAGAGAGCCACGGAGTGGAGTCTCTGCTGACGGAGCCAGGCTCATAAAGCGCTGGCCTGGAGGAGACCCAGGGGAGGTGGCAGGCCTTGGCCTGGGCAGTAGGTTACCTGAGGTCAGCCAGCACCACTGGCCCCTGCCTCCTGACTCCGCACCCAGGGGCAACTCAACTTCGGCGCATGGTTGCCTGTGATTCACTCGCTGGCAGGGTGGCCTCGGAGGGAGAGAAGTCAGGACTCACGCACTTGGTAAGTGTGGGCTGTAGACTTAGAGATGGACTCTGAGCAGGTTGGGTCAGAACAGGAGGGCGCCATCATGCATCTTCCTCTGTCTAAAATCCTTGAGGCAACCATGAGGGCAGATGTAGGCAAGACTGCCAGTTACCCCAACATCCTCTCTGTCTTCTCCCTTAGTAATAAGAACCCCAATATGTCACTGGATTGAGGGCCCACCGGGTAACCCAGGATGGTCTCATGTCAAGATCCTTAACTTAATGACACTTGCAAAGACCCTCTTCCCAAATGAGATTGCATTGAAGGACCCCAGGAGTTAACTTTGGGGCAACCACTTGTTGGCTTATCATGGTGGGTCAACGCAAACAGAACACATATGCCCTTGAGGGAGGACTCCAAGACGCTGTAAAGTCTCCCGCCAGCCCGGGACAGCCCAGGGACGCTCTGAGCCTCTTGGCCTGGTGTGCCCAGGACTCCTGGCCTGGCCATGGGGGTCAGTCACTGACCTGTGCTGGCTGCCCCGCCTGAAATCTGTCCTAGTGGGCATTTCCTCACCACTCCAGCTCCACTCCTGCCACCCCTCCCTGGTGGGAATGCAGACTGGTGCAGCCACTGTATAAAACGGTATGGAGTTTCCTCAAAAAAATTAAAAATAAAACTGCCTTTTGGTCTTATTTCATAAACTTCTAAGTTTCACTTCCAGAGCTGTGCTATGAGAAGCCCTGAGAAGTGGGGTGCTTTCTGCTTGGGGTGTGAGGGTCCTCTGGGAAGAGAGGCATGGATATTCTAGGGAATGTCCTTTCAGGCTGGGCTGTCCGTAGACAGTCCCTGGAAGGGGGCCCACGAGCCGCCAGGCAGCTTCCCCGCACCTTAGGCCCGTGCTCCCACCCACCAGGAGAAGTCCCTCTCATTCCAAAAGGGGGGGCCTGGTCAGAGAGAGGTCAGCACAGAACCTCTGTGTACAGCTCATAGGGCCCCACGCCATTTCTGCAAGCGTGGTCTCCATCACGCCCAGGAATAAGGAAGATTGTCGGGGTGCCACAGCTGGTGGCCTCACCGCTGTCTAGAGAATTCGACACCAGGCAAGGCAGTGCTCCCTCCCCAGTCCAACCTGCTTGCCTCCACTCTTCACTTCCTACCGAGTCCCCGAAACAGCTGTCCTCCCGGCCCTGGGGCAGGAGAGAAAGACGGGGCAGCCATGGGCGTATAAAACGGTATGGAGTTTCCTCAAAAAAATTAAAAATAAAACTGCCTTTTGGTCTTATTTCATAAACTTCTAAGTTTCACTTCCAGAGCTGTGCTATGAGAAGCCCTGAGAAGTGGGGTGCTTTCTGCTTGGGGTGTGAGGGTCCTCTGGGAAGAGAGGCATGGATATTCTAGGGAATGTCCTTTCAGGCTGGGCTGTCCGTAGACAGTCCCTGGAAGGGGGCCCACGAGCCGCCAGGCAGCTTCCCCGCACCTTAGGCCCGTGCTCCCACCCACCAGGAGAAGTCCCTCTCATTCCAAAAGGGGGGGCCTGGTCAGAGAGAGGTCAGCACAGAACCTCTGTGTACAGCTCACAGGGCCCCACGCCATTTCTGCAAGCGTGGTCTCCATCACGCCCAGGAATAAGGAAGATTGTCGGGGTGCCACAGCTGGTGGCCTCACCGCTGTCTAGAGAATTCGACACCAGGCAAGGCAGTGCTCCCTCCCCAGTCCAACCTGCTTGCCTCCACTCTTCACTTCCTACCGAGTCCCCGAAACAGCTGTCCTCCCGGCCCTGGGGCAGGAGAGAAAGACGGGGCAGCCATGGGCGTTTCAGACCCTGGAGGAGCATTCTGTGGGCTAACACGCCGGGAGAGGGATCTTGCATGTGAGATGTGCACCATCTAACGCTGCTGTTTCCTTTGTACGCTTTCTCACGTCTGGACGGTAGGAGAGTGGGGTCCGGGGGACTGTGCTGGTCACAGCGGGGACGGCCTCGCCTTTCAGCGGGCTTATTTCATAGCCCGTCTTTATAGGCTCATTTAAATATCACAAACAATACCTCAGAGGTGGAAGTAAAGATGTGTGGGCGGCTCAAATCTGAAGCATTTCATCTCCTCTGACTCAGATGTAACCTTCACGGATGGCTGAGATGAGGTGAGGGGGAGGGCAGCAGGGAGCTCCTGAAGTCGGGAAGGTAGCATCCCAGCTGGCGCTGGAGCCGCGGGGGCGACGCTGAACGCACTCAGCTGGGTCCTGGCTGCCCGTCCTCCCCGGGTCAGTGTGTATTTTTGATGAGCGGAGGGTGACTGGCCGGAATTAGACCCACGTTAATTGCTGCTGTGCACCGTCAGCACTGTGAGCGGCACCGGTCAGCGGCGGGCAGAGGCCCACCCCCACATCAGGATTCGGCCCCTGTAAGGCAGCTTGCCGGGCTCCAGCTCCAGCTGCTCCATTCGAAGGCAGCTTCCTGTGAGTCTCTGCCCATGGCTGCCCGGGGCTGCTGGGCAGCTCGCACCTGGGGCTCTGAGTTTCCAGGCGCACCGCCTGGGCCCTGGCGGCATAGGGCTTGTCCCAGGAGGCCCCCACCAGTCAGACTGAGACCCCCCACCCTGCTCTCAGCTGAAACGCACAGGCCTCCCTCCCTGCACTGAGCCATGTCCCTCCAGGTCCTCCCCTGAAGGAGGCTCCTTTGTCCTGGGGGCTGGGTGGGAGCAGAGCGGGTCTTCTGTGCTTCTCCTTCAGGGGCGCCCCTCTCCCATGGTCTTAGCCTCAGACCCCAGCACCCATGTCCACATGGGCCCTGGCAGAGTGCCCGGTGTTGCCCCCTGCTGTCTGGCTTGTCCAAGTCTGTTCCTCAAATTTGGGGGGTGGAAAATAGGGCCACCACGGCAGGGGGCTCCCCATTTTGCCACAGCTGGATGGTCAAGGGAGGTTTGCTGGCTAGGGGTGGAAGAGCAGCTGTCCCTTAGACCGAGTGAGACCACAGGGACACCCCGCCCTACCCCCTCTAAAATAAGACAGAAGAGCTGACTCCAGGCAGGGGAATTTTCCATGCCAGCCGAGTTGGTGTGCAGGGGCTGCCAGTTCCGGGCTGTGGCTGTGCCCTTCCCTTTTCTCGAACAGGGTCATTTGCATTCCTGGGTACATCGTGTTCAGATTCTGTCCCGCCTGGCCCTGTACTCAGTAGAACCAGTTCTGGAGGGTGCAGTTCTGGTCTGTGACAGTGAGTCCCGCAAGCCCCGGAAGTCACCAGCCAAGGGCAGCAACAGAGGCCGCGGCCCCAGAGCCATGGCGGAGCTGGCTCAGCAAAGGCCCCATCCTCTCCGGCTGGGAGAGGAGGCAACAGAGTGGTAGTGCCCTACAGAGCCACGGTTCAAGGTCACCTTGCACGCCAACGGGCACAACACTTTTATTAATAACAACATGCATTTATTAGGCCCCTCCCTCCTCTGTGCCAGGCAGTTCACTGGGACGTGGGAACCCTGGTGTCCATTTTCAAGAAGAGGAAGCACATGTACCCCACCCCACAGCCTCTCCCACTTGCCCTTTAGTTTCCCAGGGGTGCATTTGCATGGGGACACCCCCATTGGGTGATGCTGGGGCTGCCCTGTGTGTTAGGAAGTTCCCAGGATGCTGTCAGAGCTTCTCAGGGTCTGCAGATCTTTCTGGAAGACCAAGCTTGGCCCCAGTGTCCCCTGAGCCTGGGGGCTTCAACTTGGGGCTGGTGGCAGGAAGGATGGAGGCACCCTCCACCCCAGAGGAGGATTCCCCATGTCTGTCCATCAGGCCACCCCTGACTGCCCGAGCCAATGAAAATGTGCAGGATGTGGCCAGCTGGCAGCAGGGCTCTGCCTCCAGCCTTCCCTGTAGGGGCTGGGATGGGCCTGTTTGGTGAACGGGCCGTGCACGTGAGGGCGGAACCGTCCGCCCGGCCCTGTCCACACTCATGCGGGCAACACCTGTCCATCACTCGGTGGACCTGTCCATCACATCACTGGGCTGTGCCTTCCCCACACCTCCTCCAGGTCTCCTCTGCCTCCCATTGTGAGAAGAGCCGGATTCACCCTCAGAAGTTCCACTCAGTGTCCCCCGGGCGGCAGCTGGTGCCAGGTACATGCAGGTGCATTTGGACGATTTCCCTGGACACTCGGTGCAGCCCCCTGGATGGGACGGGGCCCAGACACTGCTGGCCAGGGCTTGAGTCTCCGTGTCTGTCCCCGCAGCGGCCCCCAAAGCAGTGTCTTGGGTTCTCCTACTCATCTTTCAGGACCCACGGAGCTGGGAGCAGCTGCACAGCACCTAGCTCCTCAGTCCCCAACACAATGCCCACGGGTGCCCCTCGTCCTCAGAGATGGGCAGCCCTGGTGAGCCCTCAGGACGGCCTGTGTGGCCTCAGGCCAGCACAGCAGCATTGCTGTTCCTGTCACATGCCACTGAAGAGCATCCATCACAGGCCTCGGCTGGGTGACGCGGCTCTGAGGACTGAGCCGCAGCCACACCCCCACAGTCCACCCTCAGCCTTTGAATCCAGTCTGGCCCTTAAAATGAGGCAACCGCCTTACACACACACACACACACACACACAGATATGTCCACATCCTAACCTCTGGTACCTGTGGCTGTGACCTTATTTGGAAGTAGCATCGTTGCAGCTGTGATGAGTTAGGATGAGCCCAGGATTGCCGGTAACACCGGGAGCTGACAGACATGAAGCAGACTGTCCCCTGGATCTCCCGGGGAGCGCGTCCCTGCCAACACTGATTTAGGACTGCTGGCCTTCAGATCTAAGAGGGAATACATTTCCGTTGTTTTACGCCACCCAGCCTGTGGTCTTTTATGATGGCAGCCCAAGGACACTGACACACCATCGTGTGTGCCCAGTCCTGGCACCACCCCAGCCCCGGCCCCTCTCCTCCCTCCTGCCCTGAGGGGCGGGCATCTGAGGGGCAGGGAGTGACTGTGCGCTGTGCAGCGGTCCAGGTGGTCACCAGGAGGTGGCAGTCAGCCCGGGGACACTGGGGAGGGCTGCCTCCCCACTCCAGCCCCCCCAGGTCCCCACCCCGGCTGCACCAGAGCATCCCCTGGACTTAAAGAAGCTGGGGAACATCACTTGCCTCCCCTGTCTGTGATGAGCTGCTGGCCTTTCTTGCCAACTCTGGGATCCCAGCTGAAGTCATGGATGTTGACACTGTCCCTTGGGGCCTGGAGTACAAATGCATCTCAGAGAGATCTGAGGAGACACCCGGAGGGGCTGGTTCTCAGAAAAGACAGGCCCCGCTGCAGAGCCGCGGAGGTGAGGGAGGACGCCAGCTGCCCCCAGTGATGGGGGGGGGGGGGG
>NW_006286791.1:329599-331893 GCF_000327345.1 Myotis davidii
GGGGGGGGGGGGCGGTTCAGGCCAACGATCCCCTGCAGCTCGGGTGCTGGCAGCCCACAGGGATGCCCAGCTGGGACTGCCAGGTTCGGACTTTGAATTTCTTTTCTTGTGAAGGGAGGTGGGGACTGTGCTTTGCATCTCCTGCCCCCGTGGCACCAAAAAAATAAAAAATGAGAGGGCTCTCTGGGAGGGAAGAGAGTCAGGAAATCGCCAGGAGGAGCCAGGCCTCCCCCTGCAGCTCGGGTGCTGGCAGCCCACAGGGATGCCCAGCTGGGACTGCCAGGTTCGGACTTTGAATTTCTTTTCTTGTGAAGGGAGGTGGGGACTGTGCTTTGCATCTCCTGCCCCCGTGGCACCAAAAAAATAAAAAATGAGAGGGCTCTCTGGGAGGGAAGAGAGTCAGGAAATCGCCAGGAGGAGCCAGGCCTCCCCAGGAGCTCAACAGCGAGACAATGACAACGGATGTGCGTCCGATGTGCTGCTGCCGCCTGTGTGCGTCATTAAAGCAGGCAGCCGAGCAGGCGCGCGAGCGAGGAGAGCAAGCTGGTCCGCGCTGGGGTGGGAGGGAGGCTGCGGCGGAGGTGTTCTCTGCCTCCTCCTGGGAGAGGCGCCACCACCAGGCTCAGGGAACAGGACACGGTTGTTCTCGGGGGGCCAGAGGAAGGGGTGGGCGGGTTCCTGGGTTGGAGACCCCCAGGACACCCTTGGGAGCCTACTGCCAGGGCAGGCCCTTCCCTGCCAGGCCCCCCACCTCATTGCATGTCCGCAGCAAGCTCATGAGAATGTGGGTCCTGTCCACCCACCGGAGCGGGGCACCCTTCAGCCAAAAAGGCCGGGTCCTCTGTGCACCTTCCAGGCCACACAGGATCTGCCCTCCACCCACCATCCCTCTCCCAGACCTTCCCCTCCCACCCCTACGGCCACTCACCCAACCCATGCCCAGCTAGGCACCTGCCCTGCCCTGCCCTCTTTCAGAGGGTGTCCCAGATACAATTCACTCTGTCTCTCTTAGATGCCCCTCCCAGGACAGCCCTGACACCAGAGCAAAAGTGCCGCCATCCCCACCCCCCACCTCCCTTTACCCCCTACCCCCATCTAACTGTCCCCCACCTCGCACTTACCCTCCCCATCAAGTACTTCACGATTTGCAATGGCTGATGGTCTCCTTCACTGGGGCCCCATCAAAGCTTGCTGTGAACAAACAAACGAATCAATGAGTGGATGAATGAGTGAATTCCATCCAACCATTGGAAAGAGCCATCACAGGGGGCCCATCAACCAGCAGGCAGTGGCAGGGAAGGCCAGCCCCTCGAACCCTCCCCTGCTCTCCTGGAAGAGACCTGGATCACAGAGTCTGAGAAGGCCTCTGAGGCCCTGGACCAGCCCACGGAGGCTCCAAGGGGTCGCACACCTGTAACGCCCGCCATTGCCACCTGCCCACCAAGCTAGGGCAGCCTGAGGGATACCAGCCACCAGACAGATAGTGAGACATGGAACTTCCTCAGCACGGGTTTTCAGCAGCTGGAAATGGTGCTTGATTACATCTGCTACGCCCATTACAAGCCCTGTTTATATACGTATCTGAAAGGTTCGGAGTGGGCGGGGTCGCGCACCTATGACATGAGGCCATAAGGTATCAAAAGAACTTTTATTCCAGCACCTGGCTGCAGGTGGGCTGAGCCCAGCAATGGAATCAGCGGAGAGTGAAGGGGGAGGCAGGGTTTTATTGACTTCTGCTGGCTGCCACCGCTCTGCTGACGTAAGGGTCAGGTCCGTCCTTGGCTCCTGCCATGCCAGGTGTCTTCTGGTTATCTGAGCTATGCGGTGCTCAAGGCTGCGAGCTTTCTGCAAGATATCTGCTAAGCACAACAAGTTTTCTCTGTCCCGTTTTATTCTCTTTAACCCTTTCAGTGCCCTGACCCCCGTGCAGGGTGAAGCTGTTGTTCCAGAGTGCGCTATTGGGCACCCTGCCGGTCCCGAAGCTTTGTGTTCTGAGCTCTCCGTAACTCAGACCTTTACGAACTCACTGGCCCTTTCCTCTGTCAAGCCCAAATCACAAACTGGCCCCTCCGCCAGAAAAGTGCAGAGGAGCGTGGTTTCACATCATCCCTCCATTTTCCACGGCTTATCTCTCCTGATCCCCCCAAAGCCTCCTGGCAGGAAAGCAGTCCCATTAGGGTCGGTCTGAACTACGTTCTCTGTGTCCTTTGGCTTTTAATTTGCTGACAGCAGAGCCAGTCCTTCTTCCCGGTCGGTCCCAGACCCGTTTCTTGGGGAGCCTGGATGCTTCTCTT
>NW_006286791.1:331988-347090 GCF_000327345.1 Myotis davidii
GTTTCTCTTCTACCTCTTAGCTGCAGGCTCCGTTCCTGGTCTCTGTCCCCCATCTGTCCACAGTGCGTGTGACAGGGAACATGGCCAGGCTCTGTGAGCCGCCGGACTCGGGAACCAGAGCTCTGACCACTGCTCCTCCCAGATGACCGTGGTTTCATGTCATCCTGGACGATGGAGGGAGCTCCCAGAGAGGCTGGGGGCCGGCTCCCAAGTCCTCAGCGCCCCTAGTAGATGTTCATTTCCTGCCCCGGCCAAGGCTCCCCTCACTGCTCCAGGAGCAGCTGGTGGAGAGCACACGGCTTCCCTGGGGGTCTCCGGGCCACTGTACGTGGCAGCCTCACAGGCAAAGGCAGCAGCCACCGGGCTCCACACACTGGCAGGAACAAACAAGCCCCTTGTCTGCCTTTCGGCACCTAAGACCCCAAACACGCGTCATCGCTGTTTGCACGTAGCGGCGGAATCAGAGACAAGGTCGGATAAAATCTGCCCCAAAGGCACTGGGTTCATTCTGTCCCCAGCACACGCTGAGCAGTGGTGCGCAGGGGTACGGGGAGCAGGGCCCCGTGGTGCCACCTCATGCTGGATCTCCGGCCTTGGGGCGCAGCTGGGCTCTGCGGACCCTCCCCCAGGCCGAAGCCAGTGCTGCCGGAACAGAACCACACGCGATTTTTCAAAGCAGATGCCCTGGCACTTCTCCACAGCAGCAAAGCATGCTCACATTTACCTTTCAAAATGCATTTTCAGATACGGGCAGGGAAAGTTCTAAGCGCGGAGGAATGCGCCTTGGGTGCCCTGAGGCCGTGGAGTGCACACTTCAAACATCTGAGAGTCCCGGAGACGTGACACTGCAGCAGCTCTCACTGCCGAGCGCCTCGGGCCTCCGTCTGTGAGGCCACTGTAACAAAGGCACAGGCTGGGGGCTCGAGCAACCACATGTGGTTCTCTCCCAGCCTGGAGGACAGAAGCCCCCGTCCAGGTGTCTGCAGGGTTGGTTTCTCCTGAGGCCCCTCCTTAGCCTGTAGCCAGCTGTCTTCTCTGTGTTCTCATGTGGTCGTCCCTCTGTGTGTCTGTGTCCTGATCTCCTCTTCTTATAAGGACACCAGTCAGACTGAATTAAGGCCCACGCCAGTGATGGGTCATGTCTGTAAAGACCCATCTCCAAATACAGTCACATTCTTCGTTTTATTTTTTGACTAGAGGCCCAGTGCATGAAATTCATGCACTTGAGGGGGGGGGTGTCCCCCAGCCTGGCCTGTGCCCTCTCACAGTGTGGGACCCCTACAATTGATCACCCCAAAGAGGTAGGCCCCGCCCACCTCTCTGGGGCTCCTCAATGGATTGCCCCAAAGAGGTAGACCAGAGCCGGGGGTTCCAAAGAGGTAGGCCCCGCCGTGTGGAGCTGCTGGGACCCCCAGTGTCGCCACGCAGAGCCACCAGGACCCGCCTTCACACCACACACGTAGCGTCAAGTCCCCACCCACCTGCGCATGCCTCAGCCCTGCCCACCCACACATGCCCGCGGTGCACACAGCCTCCTGGTGATGGATTGTGACGGCGTGAGGGCATCATGGCGTGACAGCGTGAGGGTGTGACAACCATTTGCATATTAGCTCTTTATTATATAGGATGTTTAGAGAGGAAGAGGAAAGGAGAGAGAGAAACATTGATTTGTTGTTCCACTTACTATGCATTCATTGTTTGATTCTTAGATGTGCCCTGACTGGGGACCAAGCCTACAACCATCATATTGGGATGGTGCTCTAACCAACTGAACTACCCAGCCAGAGCCAAATACAGCATATTCTAAGGACAGGGTTTAGGGTTTCAACATGGGACCTGGAGACACAGTTCAGCCCACGACCCCTGTGCTCTGCTGTTCCAAAATTTTGCACATACCAGCCTGTGGGACTCTCTTAGTGCCTTTCAGGGTAGGAACTATCAGATACCCCATGGATAGAGGGAGAAACTGAAGCTGTGGCAATATCACAGCTTTCCCAAAGAAGGCTGAGTTACTGCACGTCTCTGTTCAGTAATCACAATGGGAATTTTGCCTTTCAGTTGGCACATCTCTGCAGCATCATTCAAAACAATTACCTGTTAGACACAACAGTGTTCAGACTCACTCTCTGTGAGTCAGGAGAACAGACATTTTGATGCAAAGCAGATGTCGGGCCTGCCCCATGCATGGGATCTGGACAGGAACCCAGTGTGCACGGGTGTGCCCCACCCAGGCTGCTCTGTGCCCCATGCCCATGTTCCTTCCACAATCCCAGGGCCTTCCAGCCTGGTTTCTGGGGCCTGTCCCACTCACCTCAAGGAGAGTTTCAGAATTCTTCAAATAAAATGCTTTCTTGTTTGGGGACAGTGTCAGGGAAGAGATGATGGGTTGCTTGAAGAAATCATAAAGAGTTTGAGCTACTCAATGTTTGGTCTATACCAGTGCTTCCCTAACTGACCAGCCCACAGATCCCCAGCAGCAGCTTCGGGAAATGCCATCAACACACGCAAATTATAGTTGGTGGTCAAACACAATGGTGTTGACAAAATACAGCTGCAAGGAATTATTAAAATTGGATTAAATATAATAGTGTGCTTTTGAGGGTTAATAAAGCAGAGGTGCACACACACATGTACACATGTGCATACAGGTACACACACATGTCGATGCATGCACAGCAGACATACATGTATGTATACACACATCCTGCCCACCCCCTCAGGTGCCAGGTTTGAGTATAAGCCACAGGTGTGAGGTAGATCCTGTCACCTCTGCAGAGATGGTGGGCTCCTGGGGACCCCAGTGCACAGGCTGAGAGGAGTGAGGCCCAGGCAGGCCGTCGCACACTTGCTGATAAGAAGCTCCAGCGGAGAGCGGTGCTGGGTGGGCTCAGAGGTGGGGCCGGCCAAACCGTTGCAGCAGGCACACCAGCGGCCACACTTCACCCACCGCACAGGGTGCATCCCCTAGGGCTGCAGGGTGAGCACCCTGGCAGGTGCATGGAAGGGGAAAGCGATGATGGCAAGGGGCATTCACATCCGCTGACCCAAGGGAGCAACTGAGGGTGTGCTGCCTCCCCAGCCCTCAGAGCCAGGTGCCAGGCCAGGTTTGCAAGGGGAGCTCCAGGAAGCAGAGGCTGCGGTGGCAAAGGCATTTCTGACAGCATAGGTAGCTTGGGTGTGGTCTAATCTCCAAACCCATCCTGCAAGTGACTCACCGCATCAATATCTGCCAGTCCAAAGCAGAACCTGGTGAGGGACCCCTGCCCCCCAAAGCAGGCACCTGATGGTAGTTGGGCTGAGCCAAACACCAGAACTCTACTCTGACTTAGTGCTGTTTCAGGGGTGCCTCCCAGGATGAGCCTTTCTGTGCATTGTACCCCAATATAAACAGGGGTGGGCAAAAGTAGGTTTACAATTGTGGGTACATGAAACATACGGCTTATTCTTATACTAGAGGCCTGGTGCATGAAATTCATGCACTCAGGGATGGTCCCTCAGCCCAGCCTGCGCCCTCTCGCAGTCCGGGAGCCCTAGGGCGTAGTCTGACTGATGACTTAGGCCCGCTCCCCTAAGCTGGCAGTCGGACATCCTTAGCACTGCCGCAGAGGCAGGAGAGGCTCTCACCACCACCGCTGCGCTCGTCAGCTGTGAGCCCAGCTTCTGGCTAAGTGGCACTTCCCCCATGGGAGTGCACTGACCACCAGGGGGCAGCTCCTGCACTGAGCATCTGCCTCCTGGTGGTCAGTGAGCGTCATAGTGACTGGTCGTTCTGCCGTTCGGTCTATTTGCATATTAGCCTTTTATTATATAGGGTTATAATGTATTTATTAATTATTGTATTATTTATTATTAACCTATTTTTGCCCACCCGTGTGTTGCTCTGCAGCATTATTGTGATGATAGCTGACTGACAGGGCCTGTGTCTGCATCACACACTGTGCCCACCCAATCCCCACGTGGCCCCACGTTCACCACGTGGGCTGGACGGCTCTGATGAGCCTGGCCCTCAGCCTGTTTGTTCCCGGTGAAGTCCGCTGCCTCCCGTGTGTTCTCCTTGCTCGGTTTTTATCTCCCCAGAGACAAGGCCCTAACCACTTGTGACAGAGTCCTCCCAGGGAAGAACATGCCAGCAGCCTCCCCCGTGCTACATTACTTTGCCTTCACACACAAGTCCTGAAGCTCCCAACGTGAGCAGTCATTACCGGGACCACATGTTTGAAAACAGCCCCAGACACTGTAAATCATGGGGAGCAGCTCTTCTCCGACCCCGAGCCCAGGCCTGGCGGGGAGAGGGTGCGCTGCCGACGTCAGCCCTGCCAGCCCCCTCTCCTTCCACCCATCACCTGTCCCCGCTCCTGCTGCTCACAGGTTGTCAGGCTAAAAAAGGCAGCACGTGTACCCCACACCGGGCGGCGCTGCCACCGGCTCTGACGTCTCTGCTGCTGGTTTGTTTCAGATGACAAGTCCACGCAGCGCCGCTCCGGCACCGTGGGCCCCGGGCGACGCCCACACACAGCAGGCATGTGCACCCGCAGGCAGTCACGTAGTGCGCGAAGGCAGCGAGCCCTCCTGGGAAGGCAGCCAGGCCTGCGGATCCGGGGCAGCCTCCGAAGGGGCCTCTGGAATGCACCGTCCACAGGGCAGTGACGGGGACCCAGCTTCCTGTGGGACGCCGGCTGCCAGCGCCTGCTCCTTGGGGACAGCTGGGCCTCCGAGCTGGAATGTGCAGCACGCAGGAGCACACGCAGGGCCATGGGTACGTGGGGAGGCTCAGGCAGCTGGGCCAGGAGGGGACCGGATCCCGGGCCTTCTCCGCCCTCAGGAAAGGGTCACCCTCCTGTCACCTACACTCTCCGGTCACAGGATTCCGCAGGCTGCCCGGCCCTCGGTTTCTGCACTAGCAGGAGGGGACCACGCCATCTCTGCTCCACGCCAGCCATTCGGAACGGAGGCGGGAAGCCGAGCAGACGCCAGGCAGGTGCAGGTTGTCAATAAGCCCCTCTCCCGGGTTTTATGCACAAATCCCCGCCCAGCACCAAGTGCCTCCCCGTGTTAACCACCCGCTGCCCACAGGGGGCAGTGACGGGGAGGGGAGCAGCCCTCCCAGGCCCTAGATCTCACCCCAGGACGCTGCCCGTCCACTCACGCCTTGGATGGGCCTCAGAGGCCCCCCCCAGGCCCTGAATAACAGGCATGTGGAAAGGGTGAAGGAAAAAGGCCCCTCAGGCAAGGAGGGTGCTGGGCTCCCGTTCCCCAAACCACATGTGCCCAGACTTTCGGGGGCTGCAGCCCCACAGCCATATGGGACCAAAGGGGACAGCCTCGTCATGAACTAGGACAGAGCAGCCGGGCCCGTGTCCCTGCGCCCACCAGGCTGGGCCTGCCTGCCTCTGGGTTTCCTCCATGGAGAGAATAATAAACACCTATCTCATTTTTTCAGAAGCAAGTTTTTCTAGTTGTCAGCTCGGTAACAGTTCAGCGTGAACTCCTCGTCACACACGCCCGTGGCTCCGCACTCAGCTCTGTGGGCGCGCCCGGCCGCTCATGCATACTCTCTAACCGCACGGGCCGTGCGTGGGCCGTGCGTGGGCCCCGTTGCCTCCCGCCGGTGGTCACCCCCACGTGCCCGGAGGTGTGTGTGTGTAAACCCTGCAGAGAGCCCGATCTCCACTGGCTCCGACTCCAGGGCTGCACTTTCGATGTGAAACCACCATCCACCTGACCTTGAGCCAAAAGTAAATACATTTCAAGAGTTTAAATAGAAACTCCTTCCAGCGTGGCAGAATTACTGGAAAGAAGCACTTTTTAAAATAACAATAAACAGACACGAAGTGGGTCGTGGTGGAGTGGAGGGCGGTCAAGCCTGGAGAAGGAGGGGGTCCACACACTGAAGTGAGGGGGTGCTTTTTCCCCGGTGCCCAAGGGAGGCAGCAAAGCTTTGGGGGCAAGCCGGCCGAGGATCTGGGGCTTAGCCACCGACTGAGGGAACTGCCCTCAGGGTAGCCCTGTCATCCGGGTGAAGGGAGACAGGGGCCACCTATAGAAGCAGAGCCCGGCCCATGCCCCTGCTGGGGCTGTGCCAACCCCACACCTATCAGTGAGCCCCGCCCCTCCTCACTGCAGGCTCTGAGGGCACCAGGAGAGGCAGGAGGCTGCAGCCCAAGCTGAACGGGACGGGACCCCCTCCCGGACATGCTGTTCTGGGGGCGCCCAGTACACGATGCTCAGGTTGAATGAAGGGCAAAAGCGCCCGACTGAAGAAGCCACTGCCCCTACTCTCACTTCCGTGAGCCAGCACCCACTGTCTGCTCTACCCACGCTGGTGGCTGCCTCCTGGGGGAAGCTGGGAGTGGGGCTGACGGGCCCTCGCAGGGAAGGGGGGTGTGTACTGGTGTGTATGGTGTTTACGTGAGGGGGGGGGCAGGGAGGGGCAGTAAATGTGTGTCAGTACGTGTAGGTGTGCACATGAGCCAGGGCATGTGAGGTTGTGTGTGAACGTGTGCTGGTATGTGTGTGTCAGTGTGTGTGCATAAATGTGGGGGTGAACCTCCTCAGACACAGACTATCCTGCAGTCCGGCCCCCCGCCCTCTGGCGGGCTGACCCTGTGGACAGCAGCCTACACCTCCCCACATCTGGGACCCAGGACCCTCAAAGCATTAAGAAACCCTTCAAAGTCCCTCATGGCACAGCCCCTGGTGCCCAGAGCCCATCACCAGAGCTGCCCACTGAACAAAAACTCTCCTATTTCTTCCCTCCCAAACGGCATTTCTCATGCTTTTCCAGAGAGAACTTCCTGTGTCCCACAATTCCCACTCAGCAGGTCAGTTCCCGGTGGCCGGCTGAGCCCATGCTCCTGAGGAGTCCGGGGCTCAGGCAGGGCCCCAGCTCCTGTGCACAGGGCTCCGTCCCACCCCTGCCAGTCCCCGTGCGGCCCCTCCTCCACCTTGGACCACTGCGCACCGTCCACAGAGAGGAGGTCTAGGTGAGCGAGCAGGCATGTGGGGAAGCCGGACCAGCTGCTCCCGGGTACCCCTGGACCCCTCAGCCCCGTCCCCGCAGCAGAACACGGCACAGCAGTGAGAAGGAGCAAGGCGCTGGCTTGCAGTCTGATCAGCCTCGCTAATAGGATGCTGAGCGCCAGAGGCCGGGCCCGGGGATGCCTGCTGTGTGCTTACACGTGTACGTCAGCTCACAGTCAGGATCAGGGGAACAAATGCACATCGAGAAGGTCAGGGTCACCGTTCCCTCCAGGGGCCGGTATGGACTGGAAGGGCCCCAGAGTCACCGGTCACTGAAGTATTTGGCAACTTGATCTGGGGGTGGCTACACAGATGTGGCAAGCTGTATCGTCAAACACGGCCACATCCGTTCCTCCATCTCACAAGGCTTTTACAAAATGATCTTGAGATTCCTCGCACCCAGTGACTAGGTCTAGACCTCCCCAATGGTGAGGTCTACGTCCCTTCCCTTTGAACGTGGGCACACCTTGTGCTTCCTCCAACAACAGGTCTGGGAAAGGACGTCCCCATGCACTTCCGTCAGGGAGCCCAGCCGCCATGCTGTGAGGAAGCCCAAACTACCCCCCAGGAAAGACCACATGCAGGGGTTCTGGCCACAGCCCAGCTGAAGTCAGCCAGCACCAACCAAAAGACGTGAGGGAGGGCACCCAAGAGGCTGGTCCATCCCAGCCTCCAGCTCCTCACACACATCATGTTGCCAAGGTGAGTTGGCCCCGCTGCCTGATCGGCCTCAAGACCCACAGAGCCCTGAGCACCTGGAGGTGTGGAGAGGTCTGGGATGCAGCCCTGATGACTGTCAAGTGCATGATTTATAATACGTAATTGAAACATACACCTGAGGTCTGTGCACTTTGCTATGTACAAGTTATAACTCAATAAAAAAGAAGAAGAAGAAGAAGAAGGAGGAGGAGGAGGAGGAGGAGAAGAAGAAGAAGAAGAAGACGAAGAAGAAGAAGAAGAAGAAAAAGAAGAAGAAGAAGAAGAAGGAGGAGGAGGAGGAGGAGGAGAAGAAGAAGAAGAAGAAGAAGAAGAAGAAGAAGAAGAAGAAAAAGAAGAAGAAGAAGAAGAGCGCACACACTTCTGAAGAAAAAGAAGGAGGCGTGGGCGCCCCGTCATTGGAAAGGCTACTTGTAAAGCTGTAATCAAGTGTAAGTGCGAGGCTGGCTCAGGGACAGACGAGCTCACTGATCGAACAGAACCCAGACACACACCCACTCATCGCAGACTTCAATTACCACAGGAAGTGGATGACGGATCCCTGGGGAAAGTCATTCAATAAATGAGACAGAAAAACCACAGGACAAAGAACTAGCTAGGTCTTTTCTTCACACCGTCCACAAAGCGCATGTCCAAATGCATTAAGAAGAGAAATGTCAAAAGCAAACGTTTAAGACTTTAGAAGAAAATACAGGTGATTTGTGACCTCAGGTTAGAAAAGGCTTTCCTAAACGAGACACATAAAAGCCTCAACAATATAAAAGATGGATAGATTTGACTACATTAACATTCTCCTCATCAAAATATACCCAAGGAAGGTGAAAAGCTGCAAACTGGGAGATAGTATTCACTGCACATAAAACCAGCAGAGACGAGTGTTGAGAATTTACAAAGAACGCCTAGGGGTCGATACAAAAAAGCAAACACCCCAGTAAGTAAATAGGCAGAGGACACGGACAGGCATTCCCAGAACAAACCGGCCTGTGAACATGCAGAGACGCCCATTCTCACAGTAGCTGGGAGACGCGACTCAGGATGAGCGATAGTTTTGCACACATTTAACTGACAAAAAAAAAAATGTTTTTAATGGTCACAAGTGTTGGAGGCCATGTGGAACAACAGAACCTTTACACATTGTAAATCAATGCAACCCTTTTGCAAAACAGGCATTATCTTGTCAAGTTCAAATTATGCATTCTCATGATCCAGATGCCACCCTTAAGTAGCCACCTGCCCCAGAGGGAACCCCGAAGGTTGTGCCAGGAACCCCGGAGCAGCCCAAATGCCCAACAAGCTCATGAGGCCGTGTGCCTGACACATTTTGCACTTTCCCTATAACATGGGGACAGCAGCAGCATTGGTCTCAGGTGGCTGTGGTCAGCGGGGCAGGGGGTGTGGGGGAAGGCAGGTCCCCCCTGCTCCCATGAGAGAGCCCTACATGAAGAGAGAACACGGGCAGAAGAGGAGACCAGCATCCGACTTGGAGAGGAGGGATGGGCAGAGGGTGACGCCAGAAAAAACGGATCACACAGGGAAGCAAGCCGCCGGAAGCCAGATGGCTCTCTCACCCCTTTCTCCCGCTGGCGATCAAAGGCATGGCTTGCCTGGTCCTGCTGCTGGGAGTGGGCGGGTGCTCCGGGAAGAGGAAACACGCTTTGAAAAGCGTCTGTAATGGACAGGCGAGGCCAGAATTGGGGAGCACCTTCTGCAGAAGCTAGAACCTCCCAGGTGTGACACCCAGAATCATGAGATGAAAGTCTTACTGTGTGAATGCCGTGGCTCCCGGCCTGGGCATCGGCCCCTCTATGAGGCCCGTACGCCAAAACAGGCCTGGAAACTGCCAAGGGACTGGGTCCCACCAGGAGCACACAGTACCCCTCCCGACCAGGGCCAGTAAGGAAGGCCCCACTTACAGCTGCTGTTGGGGCTGCTCACAAGAAAGGGGGCGGGGGGAGGGGGGGCGGTATCCTTAACCTTGGAGACTCAGGTCAACGCCAGGAAGATGGTGTTGACCTTCCACCCACTCGAGACCTGCCTGTGCTTATGGGAGACCTGCCCGGGGGCAGCTTCCTCTGGGTGGAACTCGGGACAGAGAGAAGCTGGCAGGACGTGGCCACTCCAGGGAGCGGGTGCTGGGACTGCTGCGTCTTCTCCAGATGTGATTGCTATGAACATGGCTCAGAGTCAACAAGAGAATCACTGGTTTAAAAGCGAGGAGAGTTAGCCAGTCAGCACGCAAGCTCCAGGCTGGTTGGGTCGTTTCTGGAAATGGGCCTAAACCTGAAATTCTACATTTACTTCCATTTTTAAAGGACCTGGCCATATCAGCTTCTGTTTTAGTTACCTATTGCTCAATAATGAACAACCCCAAAACTCAGTAGCAGAATAACAACCAACCACCTATTGTCCTTCACAATTCCGTGGGTTTATTTGGGGGTTCGGCTGCTCTCTACGGTGCCACGGGGTGTGAGATGGTTGGAAGGTCCCAGGTGGCCTCACTCACCTGAGGACAAGTTGGGGTTGGCTGGTGGCCATGAGTTCAGCGGGGCTGTTGGCTGGGGTTGCTGGTTCACCCCGTGTGGGCTCCTCCACGTGGCTGCGTGGACTACCTCACAGAATGGCAGCCTGGTTCCAAGAAACCAGAAGCGGAAGCTCCAGTTCCCGGGCTTGGAAGTCTCAGAACATCATTTCTGCTGTGTTCTTTATTCAAAGTCAGTCACGGGGGCTGCGGGAATTCAAGGAGAAGGGAATTAAGCCGCCTCTCCACCTAGGAGCAGCACGTGTGTGCAGGAGGGAGGACTGTTGGGACATCTTTGCTGACTAGCAGTCTCTCTGGTCCGTGTCCTTGCAGAATGACCTTCCCATGCTGCCCAGTACCTGCTTGCAAAGTCTCAGGAAAGTGTGTTGAGAGAATCTGGCAGACAGTCCAGAGCGCATACCTGCACGAAGGTGCGTGGACCTCTGCCGGTGAGATGACATCCCTTCCTCCCTCTACCTTTTCCTCTTCTTTGTGTCTGTCTCAATCGGCCTGGCAGATCTGGGATCTGTAGTAACATCCTCTCAATCTCCAGTTCCTGTGAGAGCTCCCTTCGCACCCATGTCCCCCCCAAGAAAGCTCTGGCAAAGCCATCGGTCAGGGGAACCACTAGTTGGGGGCAGAGGAAAGAAGCCAAGGTGAGCCCCACTTAATTCTGCCTCTTCCTCTAGCTCAGGAGTCTAGTACCAGCCTTCTCCACCCCACGATGGACACCCTCGCATCCCTCCATGCCCCTCCCGGCCCCGGCCTCCTGCTCTGGTCTCGGGCAGGGGGTGTACCCTGTGGTGGCCAGCCTGGGCCAGTGCTTCCCTGAGAGCTGAGCCTACCCCCCTATGAATACAGTTGTACACACCGACCTCAGGTCTGGGGGCCCAGCTCAGGAGGAAAGGGGTGGGCCACTCCCAGGACCCCCTAAGATGTTCTTAGTCTGTGGTCTAGAGAGGTTCCTTGCATGAGTCTGGGGTCTGGAAAGTAAATGAACAATCGCAAAGGTCAAGAACAGTAGCCAGATCTTGCAAATGTATGCAGCATTTAGCCACTAGCCACTCCTCTTCTAGGGGGTTAGTTAAGCATGTGCAAAGGCCCTGCACATGCAGACACCCCACACGTACAAAGATATCCTATGTGGTCTTCCATATTCCATGCACAACAGTGAGCAGACGTGCCCCACAGAACGGGCTCAGTGATACTTGAATAAGCGAATGTTTAGAAATACACTTGACCAAATCAGGTCTGCACACAACCCACCCTCCAACCCTCTGGCTTACTCAACTACTATATTTTCTCCAGACCTTGGCTCAGACCTCACTCCACAGGCTCCTTCCCTGAATCTAACACCAGATCCTGCCAGGGACCCCCAGTGCCATGTGTGATAAGCGTGTTCGTCTGTGGATTTGCTTTGCAGCAGCAGCCCTCGCCTCTGGCCTGCCGTGTGTCCTGCAGCTGACACGCAGGGGTAGCGTTTGAATGAATCCACTATTACATAATGACCAGCTATGTACGACCGGTCACTTAAGTAAGCTGTTGACCAGCTGCCGGAATGTTCTTCAGCAATTTACGAGAGTTGTAGAAAACTATAACCTGAGAAAATGCTCACAAGGTCACGTCAAAGGAAATGAGCCCATTGTAAAACTGTATGTACCATTTGATCCCAAAAGGTTTTTTAAATGAAGAGCAAAGATCAAGTGCTTCATAGCTGTAGTGAGAAGACAAGCAGTAAATGGCCTTAACAAAGCGAGAACTCTCTGCCTGAAGCAAAACCGCTAACTCGGTGAGTCTATGAGGGTGAGACCAGCGCCCCGGGCCCGGCCCCCCGCACGGCTCCTCACAGCAAGAAATCCAATCCCTCTCAGCTCCCAAACACAAGACCAGCGCTGCCACGTGGGCCACACTCCTTGCGGCTGCGCACCCTTCGAGCCCCTTGCAGGTGCCGATCTTCTCCAGCTGTCCCCTCCCCGTGTGGCCGGCAGGACTGGAACTCGGCTCTTGGGGCCACGTCGTCACTGCGGGCCATGCACACCTGCCTCACCTGAGCTCTGATGGCCCAGCCCCTGCAAGGACGATGATGCCCGACACGTGTCGCAGCTGTGCCCGTCGTCCTCCCTCGAGCCCACGGGCTCTGTCTGTCAGGCTTCCTGTTCGGACACAGCGGCTCGGCTCCCACACAGGCAGGAGGGGGTGAGATTTAGGTCAAGGCTCCTTTTTCACCCACAATGCCCAGTTGCTCAGCACCGTTTGTTGAAAGACTGTCCAGCCTGCATTGGGCAGCTTTGCACCTTTGTCCACAGTCCGTGGGCGGGTTTCTGGGCTGCCCAGGCCGGGCTGGTGATCTGCGTGTCTATCCCTCTGCCAACACCCGCCTGTCTCCATCACGGCTACTTTATAGCACATCTTAACACCGCGTGGAGGGTGCCTCCTGGATTTTGAACCCTGTGAATTTATTACCCATTCAAAGGCGAGGAAATAAACATTTTTAATTAACAAAGTCCGGATGTGGTAAATGTTCTCTCCTTATAGCTGCCGGCTCCTCCTTGAACCGCTGCCAGCCAGGGGGGTGTTCCCACGGAGAGCCGTAGCCGCGGACGACTTGGCGCAACCGCAAGTGCGCTCCAGACACTCACCTTTGCGGGGACAGCGCAGCGGGAGAGGGACGGGGGCTTTTTCCACTTAACAGTGAGCTGACGGGCAGATGGCAGCCAGGGCCCCGGAGCCGCCTGGGGGCTCTGCCCCTTCTGAACAAGATGCATGTGGGGACAGGGGCAGCTCAGTCTGATGTGTGGGTGACGCTGGCTCCTCCACCAGGGGAGGTCAGCTGCTCCAGCCACAAGGGGTAGCATCGTGGTGCACAGGGCCATTCCGGGGTTCATGGTCTGACTAGCTGCCCAGTCCACAGCCTCGGTGGCGAGACGGGCAGGTTCCTGGGTGAGCTGAGCTCTTGAGCTGACCACTCCACTCACAGATCAAAATGAAGGACGGCTGGTGGCTAAGCTGTGGCTTCGTTCCTGGCTCCATCCCACATCCCCAGGACCCCGCCATGATCCTGCCTCCTCCTCACGCAATCACACAGTGAGAATCACTGAGTCAACACAGCCCCTGAGCTTCTGGGGGTGGTTGTACCACTTTTATGGTTCAACAATCAGTAAGGCAGGAGCCAGCCTTCGATGCCTCTGAGTTGTCAAGCTGGTTCACCTGTATTTCAGAAGCTCCAGGAAAATTAAAATGCAGGTGTTGGCGTCTGCTGAAGGCTTTGCTCAGCACAGGGTGCTGGGTCTCCCCACCCGGCGCACGCTCGCTGCTGCCAAGTTACAGACACTCCGCTAAACACATGCTGGCCACGCCGAGCGGCTCCTCCGCCCCCAGCTAAAGGGCCACCCACCTCGGACGCGCTGCTCCCACCAGAGCAGGACCAGCCTCAGCTTGCACCACCCAGGTAGGAGCTGCAGGGGTGCTTTCGAACCCCAGTGCCAGGCTGCACCCCAGACGAGTCCATCAGAACTCCAGGGGGTGGAGCCAGTGACAGGGTCGGTAGGTAGAGCCCTAGGTGCTCCTGTGCAGCAAATCTGAGGGCCCCTGTGCTGGCAACCAGTCAAGGTCTCTCTCTGACATAGATGTTTCTCTCTCTTCCCCCCTCCCTCCCCTTTTCACTCAAAAAATCAATGGAAAAATTATCCTTGGGTGAGAATAAGAAAAACAACCACAGGAATTTATTCTTTCCTGGTTCTGGAGGCCAGAAGTCTGAGGTCGAGCTGTCAGCTGATCCTGGCTCCCTCGAACACTAGGGGAGGAGCCCTCCTGCCTCGCCCAGCTTCCAGACACTCCGGGCCTCCCTGGCCGGGCCCCCGCCTCTCCGCTCGGCTCCCCGTGGCCTTCTCCTCCCCGTGTCAGTCTGTCTCCCTCTGCCTCTCTCTTATAGGGCACATGGGGTGGCATTTGGGGCCACCTGCTAACCCATGATGAACTCTTCCTCTCAAGATCCTTAACTTAATCACATCTCCTGCCACGTGAGGGGGTAGTTGTGGGCAGCGGGATAGGGACATATCTTCTGAGGCCACCGGCCAGCCCCCTAGAACACTCAGGCTGCTCCTGGGACACAGTGGGCCATCGTGATGGAGCCCAGCTGGCCCACTCGCTGGGGCAGCACTGAGGAGGCCTTGACTTCTGAGCTAAGGACCCTGGGCTACTTGGTCAGGGATGGGAGACAGGTCAGACCAAGGCCTGTGGGGGGCGGGGAGGCGGGTGTGGGGCAGGTTTCAGGAGGACCTGGGCTTGCACAGAGCCTCGGAGCTCATTGTGGGGCTGGGCGTCTCCTGATGCCATTAAACTGGACTCCATTAGCCACATGCACCGTAAAGTAATATTTTTAATATTTGTAGTAAATCCTGTCATTTTAGTTTAAATAACACAACTATGCGCCATTTGATTTTTATGGGCTGAAAATTAACTCATTAATTATGAACTTTCCAGGCCCCAATTCCTGAACCCTCGCTTTTGCGTCTTTTTCATCGGGACTCATAAAATGGATGCGTCACCCCCGAGAGGCCCACCAGACCCTGTCCCGGAGGGTTTGTTTCCGTCACTGCAAGACCTAAAAGGCCGTGGAAGGCGGCCATCCACAGAGATGACGAAGTCAGAGCTTCTCATTTCCTGACCATCTGAGAACTTGAAACCTCTGCACCCTTTTAGCTCAAATTATCTCCCTGCCCTGGCCCGGGGCGCGACCGGGCCTCGTCGCCCATAATTGAATATTTATCGAGAGGAGCGGGAAAGCCAGACTCCCACTCACCAACTGGCTGCAGAGTGAACGTAGCTTATAAAGTGCTTGTTTAGGA
>NW_006286791.1:347159-358707 GCF_000327345.1 Myotis davidii
CCACAGTGAACTTCTTCCGTTTGCAGCAAAGCCCTGAGCCCTCCCTGTGCTGGCAATCGCCCCGGTTCCCGCATGATCCACCACGAAGGCAGGTGCCTCTCCTGCAGCAGCTGAGGGGGGAGAACGGCACAGCAAGGGCTTCCCCTCACAGGACAGACAGAGGGAGGAGGGCAGCTGCCTGCTGCCCAGGTGAGAGGACCCGCCATCCATCTCGTCCACTGCCGCCCTCATCCCGAGGCAGACATAGGAAGAGTGGCTGAGGGGAGGGACTGGCACAGTGAGTGAGGGCTGCTCTGGGCCCCTGGACCTCGGGAGGGCGGGACAGTCAGGAAAACGTGTCCTACCTTCTGTCCTCACCTCCTGCGCCTGGACCTCAGCTGTCCGCATGTCTCCTGCTGCCCAAGCCCTGCCCTGTGGCCCCCTGATCCCCTCACACCCTTTGCACCGAACCCCCTTTCCTTCACCACAGCTGATGGGGGGGCGGGGGTGAGGAACTCAACCTGCTCATGCAAAGAGCCTGACCCCCTTCCTCCCTCTGCCTCCTGGAGACACCCTGGGTCCATAAGTGAAGTTGGGGGGGAAAAGGAGGGACGGAGCAGCGCCCCTCCCAGAACCGCACGGATCCTGATGCCAACGCGGGGCCCCAAGAGGGAGATTCTCCTGAAAGGGCCCCCTATGGTCAATAGGACCGTGAGCCCCTTCCCGGGCTGCAGTGCCCCCTCCCACCCTGTGGGAAATGCACGAAGGCCAGCAGTCAGCCCACTGGGAGGCCTTGGGAGCCTGGCCAGCTCCTCCGTCAAGAAAACAGTATTTTGATCTCACACAGCTTTCGATGTCTGTGCTCCAGAAGACCTCCTGTGGGAAAGTCTGGGTGGCGGCCAAGCAATAGCACCGGCCGGCCATCCCCGGTGCTGTCTGTTCGTCCCAGGCCCGAAGGGATTTAGCGGTTTAGCTTCACCGTGGCCGAGTGGCGGTAAACTTCACCGGCCGGCCGCCACTGCGGAGAGTCGTAATGAAGCCGCGTCTCTGACAGCCAGCCTCTGGGCCATTTCCTGGGGAATCCAAGAACAACACGCTGAGGGTCTCTGGGATCTCAGCACTTTCGTAACAGACCCATTCTTGAGAAGAGAGCTGAGAAGGGCCAGCACCGGGCGAGGAAGGCTCTCTCACGAATAACAGAACTGAACCAGCACCTCCAGGGACCACAGGCCCGGTTCTGCAGGGCCTCCCCCTTGGAGGTGACACGTACATTTTGTGAGTCTCCACTTTACAAAAACAAGAACCAAAACCACAGATCGGGCCTCCAGGCCCACCCAGGAGCAGTGGCGGGGCGCTTAGCGACAGCACCGTTCCGAGCCCTCCATGGATCCGCCACTTAACGCAACGACACCCGAAGGAAGGCCTTTATCCTAACACTGACTGTTCTCCTGCCAGGTGTGCAGCTCAGTCCGGGTGTCGGGGCTGCTGCTCGACTCAAAACACACGAGAACACCCACAGCCTGCAGCTTACACTCTGCACCCAGGAAGCAGGGAGCCGGATCGGCAGCCAGACTATCAAACGGGTGTAGGGGGTGGGTCCCAGATAGGCGGCCTCTTCACAAATGGGGCAGGATCTCAGAAACCGCAGTTGCACGTGAGGCCATAGGGAGATGTCTGCACCCTGCGCTGGGACAGGGTAGGCAGGGCCCGGCACCTCCCTCTGAGCCTCTGTTTCCTCATCTGTGAAATGGGATTGCACAGAGCCTTGCAATAGCTCACCTCATTGTGTTGAGGTGAGCTATTAAATGGAACATAGTAAACAAAATACTAGTACTTTGCAGACTGGAAAACAGACAGCCTACCCCTGTGACCCCGAGCTCCCAGCCAGCGGAGCCTCTGTATTAGGGAAGCAAAACTTCTCCCTGAAGCGCCACAGCCCCAGCAGACATCAGAATGTGGCCTGGGCACCGCCATGTGCTGCAAGAGAGGCGGGAAAACAAGAACTTGGCCTCTAGCTTCTCTAGCTGGTGCTAGGTGGCTTTAGGGACTAACCCACAGCGACCCCCAATAGAAACGCCCCAAATGCAAACGGTCTCCACCACACAGCCTCCCGGGGTAGTTCTGTGGCTCCACACATTCACCCCACATGTGCAATCCAGGGGGCTTAGGAGCTGGACAATAGTTTGGGCTCTGGCTTCTCCCCTTTCTAACATGAGCTGAACTATGTTGATTTTATGAAGCCGCAGCCAACACTGAATTAGCAGGTACTGACCCTTTGCTTCCGGGGGAAATACAGGGTCAGCTTCTCAAAAGCCTCTGGCCACAGTCTTTTCACCAATCAGTGCTTGCCCTTGCATGATGAATGATTTCATATGAAGACACCTGATTTCATGTGCATTGTTGATGCATTAACATTGGACACGACTGACAACCCTCTAACCTGTGCCTGAATGAAGCAAATCTGACGCACAGGTTTCTCCCTGAGGCACATCACAGCCCTTACACTTAGCACACGAGACAACTAACTCTTCCTCTCTTCTCTTGGGTCATTTCAAAAAGCAAAACCAGCCCTGACCGGGTGGCTCAGTCGCTTGGAGCATCGTCCTATACACGAAAAGATTGCAGATTTGACTCCCAGTCAGGTCATATACCTAGGTTGCAGGCTTGATCACTGGTCAGGGTATGTACAGAAGGCAATCAATCAATCAATGTTTCTCTCTCACATTGATGTTTCTCTCTCACTCCCCCCCCCCCCCTCAAATCAATAAAAAAAATATCCTCAGAAGAAGAAAAACAAATCACTGGCAAAAAGAAAAAAAAAAAAATGCTAAAACCAAGGCACTCAATAGACTGAAAAGGACACTGTTACCGTGAGAGCTGAAACCAGAAGGCAGAGTGTCACCTGGGTCAACCTGGGGATGGAGCATCGGTGACTCAGATGTATCCCCTCTGCGCGTGTCCGAGCATGACTGCGGTGGGTTTGGAGTTACAAATAAATCCCAGCAAGTAGACGAATGGGCATGTACAGAATCCACAGATACTGAGGAGCGGCCTCCTGACTTCTCCCTCCCACCGGCCTCCAGCCCTCAGACCTCACAGGGCGGGCGGAGGAGGGCGGGCGGGAGAGGAGCTCACACAGGCCGCGTCCTTGCTCGAGGAAGAAGTGGCAGAGAAAGGGGTTGTCTCTCTGCTGTGTGGTCTCTGCTTCTGATGAATCGTTTCGCCCGTGTGCTCTGCTTTGCTGTTGTGCGTGTTCAGCTGGGCTTCCCCCCTGATTCCTGAGGAAGTGGCCGTGGGTCAGGGTGTTCCACAGAGCGGCACCTCTGTGCAGAGCTGGACAAGGATGGGCTGGGGCTGCTGCCCTCCCTCAGCCCCACGGGGTGCAGAGGCCTGGGATGAGCTGATGAACAAGTGGGATTTGCCATGAAGCCATGGCAGCAGCAGAGCCATTGGAACCCGTGCGGGAACAAGCAGAGACCTGGCCTCAGGGAACTCTGACTCTACCCAAACTGCAAACCAACTTTTGGGAAAATGCTCCACTTCCTGGTAAGGAAATTCAGCAGCGAAGGGGGTGCCCAGCCACACAACTGGACTCGATGAAACACGATGAAACCAGGGAGTGCGCCCTGGATCTGGGCAGGGGCATGCACTCCTCCTGTCAGTGCCAAGACCAGGTCCACGCTTCTCTGGCCGTGATCTGACCCTTCAGAGGCTCAGACCCCTGGCAATCAAGGAATCCATTCCAAGGAAACCACCCCAGAGAGTGCGAGAGCAATCCGCAGGGCGGCTTGAGGCTGCCCCCCCCCAGGGGTGGGCCATGGGAACCGTCCTCGGGGTCCAAGGGGCAGCTGGGCCCATGAAGCAGGCACAGCCGGTCAGCATCCATGCGGCCAATACAATGAAGCCTCCAGAAAAACTGGACCGAGTGCAGGAAACAAGCAGAGAACAGGGGGCGCACACTTGCGCCCGACCGTCACCCACAGCCGCTGTGATCACCGCAGCACAGAGGAGGCCGCACAGTAAAGCAGCGACTGTGTTCAATGAAAGAGGCATTGGTGTCGTTTTTAAAGCGAAGATTGGTGGTGTAAACCTGTGGTTGTTCTGGGCTTCGGGGCATTTGTGGCCGATGCTCTCAGTAACGCAGCCTCAGGACATCCTCCCTGGCAGCCTCTCCAGTTACCCCGGTCACCGAGCCTCACTCTCACAAACCCGACCTGGACAGGGAACGCGCCAGCCCGGCGGCAGGTTCTTCCACCCAGGAGATGGGAAGGCCTGAATGAGGGGAGCACCCCTGGCAGACAAAGTACCACCCATGTGGGGGTGACAACAGCCATCTGCCTGAGAGGACACTCCGTGGTGTTTCCAGGAAATCTCTGCACAAGTAATGAACGTGAGAGAATAAGAGGGGAACTGGCCTTTCCTTCCAGTGAATTCACACTGCAGCCCTCTGGCCCAGACAGGCTTCCCCGATGACTCGTTAGGATTTTCAGGGCACGTCCCGCCGCGGACTTCAAAGGGGCCGCAGGACTGGATCCCGGAGGCCTGCAGTGTCCACTCCCCAGAGGGGTCAGCGGTGAGATCCCAGGCTCAGGCATGACGGTCCCTAAAGCCAGCTTCCGGGCACTGCCCCCGCTTCCCTGGCTGCCCCCCGTGTGGGGGATGGACTGCTGGCCCGGGGACAGGGAGAACCGAGAGGCCATTGGCCACGGGGGAGGGAGTAGCACCTGTCCCGGGAGGGAGGGGGACAGGCATCTCGTTTCTGAGGACAGCTGGCTCTGCCCCTCCGTGCTCGGTCAGGACACTGACTCAGACCCCGCAGGGAGCACGAGGAGCAGAGCCGCCTCTGGAGGTGCTATTCCTGGGGTCTGACTGCGTGTGACTCACGTCAGCACCGCACCGGCCATAAGCCGGGACGTGACTCATCCACTCACCCATCCTTGGGCTCCCAGCCCCACCTGCTGGGTCCTCCCCGCCACCTGCATCCCGCACCCGGGCACCGATCAGGCCCCACAGAGACAGGCGGGCACAGTGTCTCCAGGGCCTGCTTACCACGTGGAGCGGCCGGAGGAAGGCGGCCCCGTGATGAGGCAGAGACCCTGACCCCCTCCTGTCCCTGAGCTTAGGATGAGAAGGACCACCCTCTACGTCCCCCAGCCCGTCACCGGTTTAACCATCCTGCCCTTCGTTTTCCAGCTGAAACACCAACATTCCCACCTCTGGGCAGGGAGAGGGGGGGCCAAGCCGGTCTCTGCCCGCCCCCCCCCAAGCCACTCAGGGACTCAGAGGGTCCTCCACCAACCAGCAGAGGAGCTCACACAGCCCCCACCCACTGCAAAGCCCCTCGCTCCCTCACCCCGGGGAATGAGCACCCTTGTCCTCCGAAGCCCAGCTCAGCCACAGGCTCCCCGTCACCCAGGTGTGGGGGTGCACACCCCCATGTGCTGTCTGCAGTAGGCCCAGGTGCTCCCGCTGATAAGTGCTGTCCCAAGAGGCTCAAGGGCTCTGCCTCCCCAGGTGCCCCTCCTGGTGTGACTGCAGGGGCTCCCGTCAGGACCTCAGGTCCTGGGCAGCAAAGGGGTAGCAGCAAATTCCTCCACCCTGTCGTCCAAGCATTTCTTGGAAGTTCTGGAATCTGCTGACATTCCCAGGTCATTGTGATACCCCTGGGGCCGCTGGGACCTGTAGGGAGGGGTGGACAGTGTCCATTCTTCATCCCTGAGGTGGTGAGCCCTGAGGGCCTGAGACTCATGGCGGGCACCTTCTGGTCATCTCCCAAGTCTCTTGGCCCAAAGCATGCTTGGATGGAGTCCACTGCCACCTCAGCAGGCCCAGGCCTGACTCAAGACAGAGCCCACGGCCCACCCACCACACCCCAGAGTCCACCTGCGGTGCAGCCACGGAGGTGTCTGTGGAACTGCACCCCTGCCTCCCTCACCCTCCCTCTGGTCAGCATCTGGCCCCCGTGAAGGGGCCCCATGGAGAGAAGCTGGGAGAGGTGGGAGTCCACCTCCCGCTCTGGGAAAGAGGCCTCCTGTCTGCATAACCTGCCATTCACACCAGCAGCCAGAGACCTCTCTGCGTCAGCTCAGCTGCTTCTTCAAGACAGGAGAGTGCAGGGTCCTGGGAGCAGGAGCTGACAAGCCTCACGGGTCTGTTTCAGTACGTGAGACTCTTATAGAGAACACGTGGGCTGGACCACGGCTATTTCATTATTGCTGTCAATTTTCAGAATGTCTCCTGGGCTGGTGACATATGGTTGTGGTGGTGATGAAGAGGAAGTGAGGAGAGAACGTGCATCCAGGGCTGGGACATGACAGCCCAGGGCTGGGGAAGCAGGGGGTGAGCTGGGGGCATCTTTGCCATCTTCCTGCCACCCTCATTCTTCCCGGAACAAGGTACGAAGTGCCACTTACCAGGACACTACTTTGATCAGCAGAAATATCCATAAGATGAGAATAGAGGTGGAATAGAGTTTACGATCAGGAAAACTCATTGAATTTAAATGTGGATTTGATTACACCCAGCCTGGGGCTGCAGTGCTAAAATGTGAAAGAAAACAGGCCTATATGTTTACCAAAAAAGTACACAAAATAAAAGAAAGGCAGTGGCCTTGGAATTCTGGTTCATTCTCTGGATTCCAGGCCAACACTGGTTTTCTCAACAGACAAACAGAGCACACCCAGGCCTGAGGCCTCCGCAGGCTGAGCCCCCGGCTGCCTGGACGGCCAGCAGCTTTCCACGTGCCCCAGACCTTTCTCACCCACTCATTCCCTTTGGTGAGGCCTTGGCTCCCACGGAGCTGGGGAGTCATCAGACCCCAGCTCTCAGAAGGAGAAGCCAAGAAACTAAGAAAGCAGAGGAAAGAGGAGAAGGGGAAATAAGAGTTTTTTTAGAGGAGAATACTGGGAAACTTAAATGTCATCTCTTATGAAGTGAGTCTAGTAAATTAAACTTTGACAATCCTATATAATAAAAGGGTAATATGCAAATTGACAGAATGGCAAAACGACCGGTCGCTATGATGTGCACGGCTCACCGCGGGCAGACGCTCAACACAGGAGCTGCCCCTGGTGGACAGTGCACTCCCACAGGGGGAGTGCCGCTCAGCCAGAAGCTGGGCTCACAGCTGGCAAGCGCAGCGGTGGTGATGGGAGCCTCTCCCACCTCCATGGCAGTCGGACATCCCCCAAGGGCTCCCGGACTGCGAAAGGGCACAGGCTGAGCTGAGGGACACCACTCCCGCCCTGGCCCCAATGCATGAATGTCGTGCACTGGGCCTCTAGTAAAGTCATCAGCAAAGATTTTTAAAGTACCATTTGCCGTCGGGTGAGGCCAGGGTCCATGGGGCAAGAGGAAAGCTCAGACAAGGCGAGTGGATGCCTAAAGGTACCGGTCGTGCTGCTATAACAAGGAGACCCCCAAACCCAGTAGCATAAGCAAGACAGAGATTTCTCCTTCAGACCCACATCCTGATGTTTGTGCCAGTGCACTTGGGCCCAGACTCTCTCCTTCTTGTTGCTCTGCCTTCTCCCAACGCAGTCCCTTCCTCACAGCCCAAGATGGCTGCTACAGCTCCTTCCTTCAGGTCTAGTTTCCAGCCGGCTGGAAGAGGCAAAGGGGAGGGGGCACAGTCTCCACCTTTACTGGCCCATTTCAGAACTAGAACTCACCCCTTCTACTCACAGTCCATATGGCTGAGCCTGGCTTCAAGGGAGGCCAGGAGGTGTAGTCATGATCAGGGTGGCCATGCATCCAGAAATCAAGGGTGGACACTGGGTCCACAAGAAATCTCCACCATACTTGCCCAAAGAAAGCTGTTTCCTGTGCCATTGTGCCCAGGTCAGCTCCCTGCAGGGTGGGTGCCCGGTGTGTGGTCGTGTGACGGCTGCTCACTTACACCCAAGCAAACTGTATTTACCAAGAAGGAATCAATTCCTTTTCCCCTTAAACAAAGGTCATTAAATCCACTAGAAGCAAATGCGTTGATGTTCAAACTGACCCTGGAAGCTTGTTGTCCGGGGAGCAGACACGCTCCGGCTTTTCCCACAGGCCCAGCCCCATGATTTCCTCTGAGGCACCTCAGTCCCCAGGACACACTTGGCGCCCAGAGCCCTGGACAGGACCAAAGACCCAAAGGCTGCAGTGTGATGCCACCGCCATGGGGCCCTCTGGGGCAGCCCTGGGAGCCTATACACAATCCCTCAGCCGACCAGGGCTCCTAACGGCAGATAAGGACAGGCCGGCTGCCTGGCAAGCAGAGTCTTGAGGCACCTAACTGGTAGCAGCTGAAAAGAAATCGAGTCTGAAAAGTGCAGCCCACCCCCCACCTGGCACGTTGCAGGAACTTGTCATTTTCTTTTCGTTCTGAGTTGAAGCATCAATTTAGAAAATTGCAGCTACTAAATCGCACCGTCAAGTTGCTGAAAGGCGCCTCCCCGGTGAGAAGTCTCCTGCACACGGCCCTCAGGAGTCAGCGTCACCACCACCCACCTCCCTCCTGACTCGGGACCCTTTGCTGTGGCAAATGGTTCGTCTGCAAATGACCGGCTGGACCTGGTAGCCGAGAAGCCATCCCATGGGACGTCCTCTCCCAGGTTCCAGGGCTGCAGGGCTTCCTGTGGGTGGATGGCTGCAACTGCAGGAGCCTGGGTGGCCTTGGTTGTCCCCGAGCTGCCGAAGGCTTCTGACACTGAGCAGCGTGGAGAGCAGGGCCTTTTAAAAAGAGCAGGCCCTGGGAGGCATGTCCCCAGAAATGGTGCTCGTGGGGAGGGGGTGCTCTGGTCCTGATGCCACCAGAAGCAAATCTAAGAGTCCTGGGTGGAGTCAGAAGGACAGAACTGCAGCTGGGACTCCCAGGCGGCTGTGCTCGGAGGAGACTGACCGGGCACCCAGCCTGCAGGACACTGACCCAAATGCCCACCTGCAGGGACTGACTGGGGTCTCCTGCTCTTTACATTTTATTTATTTATTTATTTATTTATGAGAGAGAGAGAGAGAGAGAGAGAGAGAGAGAGAGAGAGAGCGGAAAGAAAGAGTAACGTAGAAGGAAGATTCAGGGACAGAGGTATTTATTTATTTATTTATTTATTTATTTATGAGAGAGAGAGAGAGAGAGAGAGAGAGAGAGAGAGAGAGAGAGCAGAAAGAAAGAGAATAGAAAGCACATGGAACTTAGTGAACCATCTCTCCATACGGAAAATCCACAGAATTTTGAAAACCCAAAGACAAAGGGTTGTGTGCCCATGAACTCAAGAAAAAGCTTTCACCTTCAGAAGACAGAAAATTCAGCCCCCCTTTCGGAGCCCAGGAAAGCCCGGTGTCGTCGCCCCGCCAAATGCCGGTCCTTTTCCCCAGACACTAAAGTACCTTTGACAAGGAGTCGCTCTCCCAGTGTAATCATGAATTCTCAAAAGCACTGGAGACCCCAGTGTGCCTGCCCCAGCCGGCCCGCACTGGTCTGTGAGGCTGGCGGGAGAGTCCCACCACGGTCGCCATGTGGCTGTCCAGTGACTCACTGACAAGGTCGATCTGTCGCCTCCCATTTATCATTCCCCCCCCCCACCTTGTAAGTTCTTTTGGGCGCGAATGATGCTACCCTGCAGTGTAATATCCTTATTTTGCAGTGAAAATTATTATTATATTTTGTAATCCAGAGCCCCTGGGGTCTGCTGAGTGAGCAGTGGTTTTCCTCTTTCCAAAGGCACATAGATTTTTCTCAACTACAGGGAAGGTGACGTGCCCAGACAAGCAGATCCGTGGGTAGGGGGCCCGAGGCGTGCAAGTTCTTTGTTGAGAGAAATACTAACAGTGAAGGGGGTTGATTGATTGAGAAATTGCCAGAGGCTGCACAAGATTTGACTTCCTGTAGGTGGGTATTGACTTTCATTTTCTTCTTATGACAACCGCTCAGAACTCAGCCTCTGCCTTCTCACCCGGGTGGCTTTTTCGAACTGTTTTCCCCCTTGGCAGGGTCACAGGTGCTGAGGTTGAGTGAAGACTCTGATTTATGGCTGTTCCCACCCCGCCCCTGGCGGAGGCAGATAAGCTTTGGATGGGGCTGACAGATGCATCTGGCAAGATGGGGCTGGCCAAGCCCCCCACCCATTAACTGAATAAATGCTATTGAGCATCTCCCTGTGCCAAGCCCTGGAGACAGGAGGATAAACCCTCTCCAGCGAGTGAGACACATCCGGGCACCTCCAACAGCATTGCTGGGGGTGGGAGACGCCCCAGGGACACCCAGGCAGAGGGCTGAGCCAGACCACCTAAACTCACACAGGGACAAGAGGAGGAAAGAAGCCACAGAGGGGAGATCCCACACTGAAGAAGCGCTGGGCAGGAGGGCATGGGGCTGGAGGTGCCAGGACAAGAAGACTTAAAGTCCTGCAGCGGGTCAGGGGTTTGTGCTGAGGACAACTGCAAGCCTGTCCACATTTTGAACAAGACTGTGATGTGACCTCCTCACAACAGGAAGGATGGACGGGCCAGATCCAGCCTGGAGGTAGACAGAGGACAGCAATGCTAATTCAGACGGGAGGTGATGGAGGCTGCACTGAAGCAGTAGTGTTAGGATGGTGAGACGAGACCAGCAGCCAGCAGAGAAAAGCAGGGCCTCAAGCAGGAAGTGGGGGTAACATTGTGGAACTGTCCATCAGGCTCATGCCAGAGTCACCCCCACTCCAACTCCTGTCCACGGTGGACTGTTTATGTTTAAAAGAGCGTGGCTGAGCTCAAAAGCAAGCTCAACATTCTGAGGATCCTGAAAGAGAACAGAAACTCTCAGCAAGAATCAGAAATTAAAGCCACAGCTTCAGGACTTGAGAAAGGCAGAAGCAACCAGGGGACACCCCTACCCTTGCCAGAGTACTGGGCATTGAAGACTGTGCTCCTAGGCAGAGGCTGCACTAGGCTTGCTACATGGACCAGGGGCTGGTGTCAGGCTTCTCCGTCTGTAAATGAGGAGCAAAGAGAAGCTGTTACCTGCAGGGGACAGAAATAGCTGTGCAGCCAGAAGCACAGCCACGTCAGCCACGGCCCTGCAACCCCCAGGGAGGAAATCCCAGTCTGATGATGTCAGACCTCATTGTGAATTGTGAACCCACTGGAGGCAGCTGCAAAAGTGCCCACACAAGGGGATGAGCAAGATGGCAGGGAGTAAAATAAAACAGAAAACACCTACTCATGATGAACTTTCAAAACCCATCAGAAAAATGAATGCCATGAAGCCTAGACAAAAAGCTCATCAAATGGGAGAAATGAAGTCATAAAGCAATTGAAAGAGACATTATAACATTACAAATGATTAAAATCCTCAGAGATTAGACAACAAGCTAGGATGGCCAAAACAGAAGATAGGGAAGAACCCATTAAAAATACTAGAAACAGCCCTAACCAGTTTGGCTTAGTGGATAGAGCATTGGACTTCGGACTCAAGGGTCCCAGGTTTGATTCCAGTCAAAGGTATATACCTTGGTTGTGGGTACATCCCCATTGGGGAGTCTGCAGGAGGCAGCTGATCGATGTTTCTCTCTCATTGATGTTTCTAACTCTCTATCCCTCTCCCTTCCTC
>NW_006286791.1:358897-374593 GCF_000327345.1 Myotis davidii
AAAACACTATTTTTTTTAAAAAATTTATCAAGGAAAAAAACATTCATGTAAATATTTTGAAACCTGAATGGGTGAAATAAATGCTACACAGGGGCATAAGTAATTAGTGAATTGGAAGTTAGCAGTGAGGAACTGACTAAGAAAATAATTCAGAGATGTTAAGAGAAGGAAACTAAAAGGAAAGTTAAAAACTGTGACGGTCAGACAGAGAAGATTCAACACATGCCTACTAGAAATTCCAATGGTAGGAAGTAGAGGAGACTGCAGTGAGACGCCATGACTCTAAGGTAAATTCCGTGGTAACAGCTCAGAATCTTTCAAGAGTTGAGGACTTGAGTACTCAGATAGATAGTACATCAAATGCCAAGCAGGATAAATAAACACACCAAACAAAAACCTCAAAAGCTCCTGAGAGAAAGATTTCCTACAAAGGAGAAACAGTTAAGCTGCCAACAGCCCACATCAAGAGCAATAGATGGCAAAAGACTTGGAAGAGGTATCTCCAAAGTGCTGAAGAAGGGAAAATGTTGTCAACCTAGAATTTTGTACCCAGTTAAACTATTCTTCACAGCAACGATGAATGAAAGTCATTTCAAAAAAACAAAGATTAGACATTTATTTTTTTCACAGACACTCAGTAAAAGAACCACTTGAAATTGGACTCCAGAACCCCAGAATGGCTCAGGAACTGCAGGTACCAGTACCATGGAGGTTGGGTGAAGTATGTGTAATAACACAGGGGATTTGGTCCAAGGTGTGGAGGTTTCCCTCCAGGCCCCAGGGCAGGTATTTCTCCATAAGACTCTGGAGTTTCATTATCTAAAAACATTAAAGCATTAACTCTCTCAATCCAGGAACATCGGGGACAGAGGACATGTGAGTGAGACATATGGCTGCAGACAGGGAGATTGAGTCGAAGCTTACGTAGTGATATGAGGGTTAATTTTATGTCACCTTGATTGGGCTAAGGGACACACAGATCACTGATAAGACATTATCTCTGGACGTGTCTGTAAAGATGTTTCCAGAAGAGATTAGCATTTGAACCAGTGGACTGAGTAAAGAAGATCGGCCTCAGCAGTGTGGGTAGGCATCACCCAATCCGGTGAGAATCCACATAGAACAGAAAGGTGGAGGAAGGGTGAATTCCCTGTCTGTCAAAGATCGGCCACCTTCTCCTGCCTTCCTGGCTGGCTGCAGAAATACTAAAAACTGTTTCCAGTTCACTTCCTTGGGCCCCCTTAGAAGTGGAACTTGAGTAGGTTCAAGCAGTGTTTCCAGAAGAGATTAGCACTTGAACCAGTGGACTGAGTAAAGAAGATTGGCCTCAGCAGTGTGGGTGGGCATCACCCAATCCGGTGAGAATCCACATAGAACAGAAAGGTGGAGGAAGGGTGAATTCCCTGTCTGTTGAGCTGCATCGGTCACCTTCTCCTGCCTTCCTGGCTGACTGCAGAAATACTAAAAACTGTTTCCAGTTCATTTCCTTGGGTCCCCTTAGAAGTGGAACTTGAGTAGGTTCAAGCAGACGATTAAGTTGACCGCTGCAGGTATATAGCAGCACCTGGCTGCACCAGACCTGGGAAGGCTCGCTGGTTTGAGCCAGAGACCCCGAGACAGGGGAAGAGACAACCATGTCAGGGTGTGGTCACCCAGGAAAAAGGGGCCAAACTGTGTTCAGAGCAGAACAAATGAGGGATTCGGGCAAAATTGTTTCTAATTCTAACAATCTGTGATCTTCGTCTTTTACATAACCTATTTATCCCTCTTTTAAAAATAGGAAAGTAAAATGCAGATTTTGCAAGCACATGACTTTACTTAGAGCTGCATGAATTTGGATTTCCAGCTGAGGATACCCCTGAGTAAGCCTCATTTCTGAGTAGAGTCATCTGGCTCTATCATCGCCACACCTTCCAACAGTGCTTTCTGTTTCTAGGGTTAAAGAGCTTTCTTCTGAGTGAGTAGATTGCCGTAAAACCACTTGCAAGAAACTTTGATCATCTGTAACAGTGACTGCTGGACACTTGCCTGCAGCCTTAGCCCTGTCGACGGAAAGGTACCCACCCACAAGCCCTACCAGGGGGCTGACCCTCGGCCCCATGGTCCTTGACCCTGACCCTCTTCCTCCAGTTGACTGGACTGGAGTGGACACTTGACCAAAATAGTGAGTCTACATGCTTGCCAGTGTCCTATGGGGTGGCCTAGAAGGAAAAAAAAAAAACCTCCTTTACTTAAAAAATATGACCTAATACACATCCAACAGACATTTAGTCATGAGAACGGAAACTCAAGTGGATACTTAAGAGATGATCCATGAGTTAAATCTGGACCTTGACGGACAAGGTCATGAGGAGCTACACTTGCTGAAGGAATAGTCAGTGAATGCTGTAAGATGGAAAAATGAGAAATAATACACGCTGGGCAGTGCATGAGGACAGTGTGGACCCACAGAGATGACGTCATCCTCGGTGATGGCGCAGCCTCACTGCTGAAGCACCCCGAGCTGCCCCACATTGGGCATTTCCTCTCCCTCCTCCTCCTCCCTGACCACCCACCGCAGCCCCAGCCCAGCCAGGACGCTGGCCTCGATCCGCCTCCATGACCTACCCCTGGTGCCCAGACACCCACTTCTCAGCAGGAGTGGAGCCTCGGCCTCTCCTTGGAGAGAGAACCGGACAGGGCACAGAGGAGCAGAGCCATTGGGGCTCCCACGTAAAGTCAAGTCCGTTTCCACCGCCACTGAGTTGTGACCCACCCCTTTCCCTCAGGCACGAAGGTTCAGCCAAGGCTCATCCCCACGTGACCCCAACAGGCTGTCCTAGGGCTGCCTCCCGAGGCCCTGGCCACCGGAACCCGACTCACCCAGGCCAGATGGGCCCCAGCAAAGAGCTCCATTTGAAGATGTTTTCTTGGCGCCCAGCTCCCAGCGTCCTGCCCGGACAAGGCCGCCCTCCGAAGCAAGCCGGGGCCTGCCCGCTCCCCGCCCCTAAAACCACACAGCTGTGGGCCTGGGAGGGCGGGCGGAAACACCCCTTCACAGCAGCTGAGAGCAGGCCATTAGCCATGGAGGGAAAGCAATTCAAAGATCGTAGCCAGAACCAAATTGAAGGTCTGGAGGAAGAATGCTGGCCCTGCGCAAATGCGAAATCCAGGGTGACGGACGTGCCCTCCCCCGCAGAAGCAGCAACTAAAGGCAGCCGATCCCAGCCCCAGGCCCAGGCCCAGGCCCAGGCCTCACTGCCACCTCACGCCTCTGTGTCCCTCGCCTGGTACTGCTCTTTGCAAAGGGGCCCACCTGGCTCTCAGCACCTGGACAGGTTTCCCGATCCCCTTTCGCCTTCTCCATAGCAAGAGAGTGCCCCAAGTCGCCCCACAGTCCTTCAGCCAGGCTCCTGCTGAGACCCAAATGTCACGGGGCAGTCCCATGCAGCTTGACAATGGATGGGCTCCTTGGTCCCCAACACCCCACCCCGAGCCAGGTGAGGGGGCTTGAGAAATGAAGAAGTGAGATGGGGATGGAGGGGACGGGGATCCATCTGACCTCCAGGGGTGCAGGTGTCTGGAATTTTGTTACTGGGATGGAGCTGACCAAGACTGGGTGATGGGAGCATGGGGAGGGGGGTCCCCCAGCTGTTCATGGCTCCTCCAGAACCCTGCAGCCTCTCAGAGGAGGGTCCCCTTCCCACACCACTCACCGTTGCTGCTGCTCCTGGAGGACCCCCCCAGAGCCAAGAGGTGGCCTTGCCCCTGCAGGAAAGGGCAGAGCACGTCGGGCCCGCAGCCTGTTCACCCCCAGATGCCCAGATGATTCTCAGGAGGAAGAGCTGTGAGCTCTGGGTGGGTGGAGAGGCCCAGTGCCCCCCCACACCCCCCACTTAGGATGGAGAGCAGAGCTGAGGCAAGAGTCCTCCATAGACAAAGGACCAGTGCTCCGTCCTGCCCTCGTCTGCACTACTGCACAAAATTAAATGGGGTGGCAGGTTTATACAGTACACAAATTAGCACCTCTCACATTACCATAAAACTAATTGCTGTTGGGAGAAATTTTATGGCTAATGACTCAAAGGTGTAAAAGAAAACACTTAAGGCACTTCTAGCATTTCACAAAGACACAGCTCGCTTGCGCCCATGCATGGTAATTATGGGATGGAGCCCGGAAGTGGGGCTCACAGATGCTCCCTGTAAGGGAGGTGAGGTCACCTTCTCCAGCAGCCAGGCCCTCCCCCACCCAGGCCTGGACCGGCACACAGTGTCCCCTGCACTGAGCTCTACCTGTTCGCCCTCCTGCCAACCCTGCCCCTTCTTGGACCTGCATCCATGTTCCAGCCATATCTGCCTCCCTCCATCCGCAATGACCACTAGCAGGTAGACCCTAGAGTCTGCAAAATAAGACAGAAAATCCATGCTTCCCATTACCCAAGGGCCTGTGCCAGGATGCTGCGAGCTCCCACATCTCCCTGCACGGACTGACAGGAGTGAGCTTGGACTGCAGCCCCGTGGCATCTCTGAATCAAAGCCTCATGCACACACACACACACACACACACACACACACCGGGGTTGTGCTGGTCAGGTGCCACCTGTGTTTTCGGTGTTCACGAGCTCTCGGGAGGTGGTGTTGGGAACACAATCCCCAGCCCACAGGCAACCCGCAGGTGTGCCAGCATTCCCAGAGAAGCTGCCCTTCTCTTCCGGTGGGCGGGCATGGCAGGTCCCGGTGAGGGACCCCTCTACTGGGGAAGGGGCACCAGCGTCTGAGCAGTGACACCTGGGCAGGTCCTTGCTGCCCCAAGGGAAGGAGGGACAAGGTGACAGGTGGCCTGGCAGAGGTGTCTCTTCCAGACCCTGTACGGACTGAGCTGGTCTAAGGGGGAAGGACACCCACAGTGATCCCAGCACCCCCCACCCCCATTTAGACTGAAAATACTGTTTTCTATCCGGGGTTATTTGAATCCACAGATGAAAACCCAGAGATACATTGGGCCAACTGTATATTTATTGGAAAATATCCGCATATACATGGACCTCGCATCTCAAACCCATGTTGTTTGGGGGGCAGCTGTACTGTATATTTCACAATAAAAATGTAAAACTGTTTTAAATCACAAACATGTTTGGAAAAAAACAGTAGAGAGGGGAGAACTTGTGTTTCTGCACGATATACAGATGAAGAATAACTAAAGCACCGTGATTCTCGTGCATAAATTGACAAGTACAGAAAGTTCAGGGGGAAGTATGGAATCATTACTTTTCTGTGTCCCTAAAAGAGCTCAAGAAACAGAGCTGGATTTTGCTGGATTTGTTGGCAAACGTGGAGAGAGCCATGGGCTTGCCGAGGGAGGTTGGCACGCGCCCTCTGTGAGACACGTGAGCCTCCAGACCTGGCTGCGGTGGCAGGAAGCTCTGACCCACAGGGAGGAATGCATTGTGCACCAGGACCCAGTCGGCACCGCCTGATGTGTGACCCGAAACGACAGGGTCATGAACAATGTCACTGTCACTCCACTTTATTCTATTCTTTTTTTTTAAAGAATGCTGGTGGCGCCCAGCTGGTGTGGCTCAGTGGTTGAGCATCAACCTATGAACCAGGAGGTCACAGTTCAATTCCAGGTCAGGGCATATGCCCAGGTTGTGGGCATGATCCCTGGTAGGGGGTGTGCATGAGGCAGCCAATCAATAATTCTCATCATTGATGTTTCTCTCTCTCTCTCCCTCTCCCTGCCTTTCTCTGAAATTAAAAAAAAAAAGCAAGCCCTAACTGGTTTGGCTCAGTGGATAGAGCGTCGGCCTGCAGACTGAAGGGTCCCGGTTGGATTCCGGTCAAGGGCATGTGCCTTGGCTGTGGGCACATCCCCAGTAGGAAGTGTGCAGGAGGCAACTGATCGATGTTTCTCTCTCATCGATGTTTCAAACTCTCTATCCCTCTCACTTCCTCTCTGTAAAAAATCAATAAAATATATTTTTTTAAAAAAAGAATGCTGGTAGTAACCCACTAAATTAATTTCCTAACCTGGTAACAGCATGTGACTGAAGCTTGAAAAAGTCTATTTAAAGACGCAACCAGGGATTCATGAACCGGCTTCCTGAAGCCTACATGCACGTGTGTGTGTGTGTGCATGATGCATTTGTATATGAGCGTGTGTGTGTGCATTTGTGCAAGCATGTGTTCGTGTGTGTGTGTGTGTGTGTGTGTGTGTGTGTGTGTGTTCTTTTCCTGAAAACCAGTCCACATTCCTGATCACACTGCCAGACGCCCCTTGATCCTCTAAACTGGCCCCAGTCTGTATGTCACAGACGAGGAAACCACAGTCAAGGGAGGGCCCCTGTGAGTCCCACCTTCCGACTCCTGCCCAGGGCTCCAGTCCCTTCTGAGGTGCCAGTGGGTCCACAGACACCCTGTGTCACTGGGAGGGGAAGCCTGCCCTTTGCATGCACTGCCCTGTAACAAAAATGGGGTTCTATGAAGTCACCTCACACGCTGAGCTGGTCATAAATTCCTAACGGCCGGTCACACCCAGGCGTAGAGCTTCTTTAGGGAAAGGCTGACCTCTGCCTTAAGCCAGGCCTGTCCATTGTTCCTATGCATCTAGTTAACCCGTCTTTGAAATACCCTCTTTCGGGCCCCTCCTTCTAAAGCGCAACCAACCTCAAGAAAGCCTGGTCTTAACTGTCCTGCAATCCAATCCCCGCCTTGCTTTCTCCACCTCCACGTAATCCTCCTCACATTCCCTCCTTAATCTCAAATGCAGAGAAGAAACTGCAAACTGGCATTCTGCTGAGCATTTGAGATATTGCTTCCCAGCAATGGTCGTCAGTTTGGCTCAAATAAATTCATAAAAATTCCTTACAAGTTTGGATGTTTCTTACGTCGACAGCCCCAAGTCATTGCCTGACCACATCAGCCATCTGTGTAATCCTCCTCACATTCCCTCCTTAATCTCAGATGCAGAGAAGAAACTGCAAACTGGCATTCTGCTGAGCATTTGAGATATTGCTTCCCAGCAATGGTCGTCAGTTTGGCTCAAATAAATTCATAAAAATTCCTTACAAGTTTGGATGTTTCTTACGTCGACAGCCCCAAGTCATTGCCTGACCACATCAGCCAGGCTGCGCCCACCCTGGGACCCAGTGCAGCAGCAAGAGCAACCGCCCCCATGAACCACAGGCCCGGGGGGCTCCCACCAGAGGGCCCTGAAGATAGAGCTGAGAAGCCAGCCCTGGGGAGGCACCTCCATCACTTCAGCCCTCACCAGCCCCGTGCACACGGCACAAGACCCATGGCAACAGGAGACAGAGCCTCATCCCGGGGGTGGCCGGGGCGGGGTGAGAAACAGAACTGCAGACGGTGACACAAAGGACTAAGCCGATAAATAAAGCACGAGGCACTTGCAGGGCCGAAGATGATAATGTGATCCAGCTAGAGGAGTAAGCCCATTGGCCCCGGAGGCCCACAGTAAAAGAATCCTGCACAGGGAGAATGCACCAAGCCGTGAATATTTTAACAGGTCTTCACAGAAAACAGCACTGGTTACCTGAGCCCTGAGGACCTGCTTGCTGGAGCGGCTGATTAATGACTAATGGGCCACTGAGGGCAGGGTCCTAGCCCCTGCAGAACTGCTGGCTCCTGGTGGCAGAAGCGAAGCTCTGAGCCGAATTCCAGCTCTGCTCTGACTCAGTGGCCTAAGCCTTCAAGAGCCATTTCCTGGGGTGTGGAATGTTCACAATGAGCCTCCTCCACGCAGGGCACCTGAGTCCTGCATCAGGACCACTGGGGTGATGGCAGAGGACCCCCAAGGCCTGCCATGTGGCTGGCCCCATTTAATTCTGTTAGTCCCAACCACTGGAGTACACAAGGGGGGAATCCCTCATAAAAGCTGAGGTCAGGCTGCCATAAGCACTGACTTGCATCTGCCATCAGGTGACACAATTGATGACTTCACTTTCACACCTGTGTGCCAGGTGGGACACGTTCAAGTGCAAATAGCAGAAAAAGCCAACCCCACTGGCTCAGGTGGGACAGGGAATCCAAAAGGAGGTCTGCATGGTTCAGTCAAGACCTGGCTTCATTTCTCCAAGGTGCCCCAGCTCTGCCCTCTCCACATGTGGGTTTTGTCCTCACACTGGCAGCCAGAATGCACCCCTAATTCCTTCCCCTGCTCTTAAGTAACACAAAAACCTGGACCACTTCCATCCCTATTACCAAGGTTTTAGATCATTTTTAAAACCATCAAATAGAAGTCCTTGAGTGAGCATCTGCTGTTAATAAACTCTTGGTTTTTGTGTATCTGCAGTCTTCATTTTGCTATTATTCTTGAATGATAGTTTAGTTAGGTATATCGTTCTAGGTTAAAAGTTTTTTCTTTCCACAGTTTGAATATAATACTATGCCTTCTGATGTATAATTAATGGTCCTTTTATTTCAGCACATAGTAGATTTCATTCCATTTCAGGGCTTTTAATGAAAAGTTCAAGGTGTTTACCAAGTACCTCTAACCTGATGAAACATGAACTCCAAGGTTGGTCTTCCCAGCACCGGCCAGATGCTGAATTCTCCATTCAGCTCTCCATCCACCCTCCAGATGTCACCTTTTCCTGGTCTTCTGGTGTCTTGCTCTGCAAATGCACACTTTGGAGGTCAGCCCCAAAGGATCTGAGGGGAGTTTCTGCCACAGTTAGGGGCATTTCCCTCTGTGGTTTGTCTGAGAGTTCTTCCTAAGTTTCCAGATGGATGGCAATCCCGAATTCCAGCCTCTGACCTCTCCGCCCAACAAGACTGCTGCCTCCTGCTTGAGCCCCATCCACTGTGGGGTCCAGACAGGACCCTTAGGAGAAAAACAGGTAAAGTGGGGCTCCCTCCTTTCCAAGTTCATACACCTCTAGGGTTTTTCCCTCCTGCTTCACGTCACTTTCCAATGCTTCTGAATAATTATTGTTTCTATTTTGTCCAGAGTTCATGGTCAGCAGCAAGTTGAGTAAAATAAAACCTTCTCTGGGTACTGGAGGTCCTTGGTCAAGTTTATTTAACCTGAGGGGGTACCATGTGGTGCTTCCTCAAAGTCGCACGGATTCTGTGCTCTGGGGCAGTGCCTGTCATGGCACACCTTCGGGACATAAGGCCTTCCCTCATCTTCCCTTCTGGCTTCTGTTGTGTCCCTCTCGATGCCCAATGTTGGGAAGGACCAGCCTGTCTCCCAGGAAATGAGGAATGGGGAAACGCTTTATTTAAGAAGACATAATCTGAGAAGACACAGATCCTCTAAAACAGTGGTTCTCAACCTTGGCTGCACATTAGAATCACCTGGGAATCTTTTTAAAATCCTGATTTCTGGGCCTCATCCTCCGGAAATTCTGTTTCTTTGTGATGGGGTGGGGCCACAACATGAGTAACAAAGAAACAGAATTTCCGGAGGATGAGGCCCAGAAATCAGGATTTTAAAAAGATTCCCAGGTGATTCTAATGTGCAGCCAAGGTTGAGAACCACTGCTCTAAAACAACCCCCAATTTACACTGCTGAGGCCTCCCAGGTCTCCCAAGAATACACATAGCACCTGGCTACACGTTTGCAGAACCACAAGGGACCCCTTGCGAGTGGACAGTCATCCCCAAATGCAAATCCAAGTCTGTTCTAGGCGAGAGCTTTGAAGTGGTGGCTTCTCATGTCGCCTCAAGGAGTTGAGAGACGTTGGGTCCGATCACCTCCTGGGCCCAGGCTCCCAGTTTGTCTATTTTAACTGTACGGGTGCCTCAGTGGCTCTTCCCCACCACGGCAGTAACCTTGGAGGACGACTTAAATATGTCAAGCTCTTCACGACAAAAGGCATTTCTCAGCAAGGTGTGTGTTGTGTGGCTATTGTTGCTTTAATCTCTGCTTACCTGCTGCAGGATGATAGACAGAGAAAATGGTGAGAATTGTTCAACGTCTACTTGTTAATTAGCTACATTAATTTGTATGTGATTTTTTCCCACCTCCAGGGGGAAAAATCTGGATTCAGTCCAACCCTCCACTAGCGAGATGGTTAACATGGCCAACTCACCCGGCCCTGAGTGCAGCAGGTGCAGCAGGTGCCAGTCAAGCCACAGGGAGGGCACCACCTGATGGCTGCATCTTCCCAAAGTCACCTGCTCTGCCGTCCCTTCAGCCACTGGTGTGCACACCCTCTGGGACTCAGGGGGACGCTGCTGGTTGGTTTGTGTGTGAGCCATGGAGCTCACATGAGTTCTGAGATCACAGGACAAACAGCCCTGGCTGGTTTGGCTCAGTGGATAGGGCGTAGGCCTGGGGACTGAAGGGTCCCGGGTTCAATTCTGGTCAAGGGCCCATGCCTGGGTTGCGGGCTTAGTCCCCAGTAGGGGGCATGCAGGAGGCAGCCGATCAATGATCCTCATCATCGATGTTTCAGTCTCTCTCTCCCTCTCCCTTCCTCTCTGAAATCAATAAAAATATATATTAATCTTTTAAGAGAAATATAAAGTGACACCATCACAGGGAGACTGACTACCCACCGGTCCGCTGAGCTTCCCACCCCTGTGCTCCCCCGACAGGTGGGCCCTGAGGATGCTTTCCTGCCACTCGCACGTTCAGAGAGAGGAGCAGACGCCTCACCTGGGAGACCACCCAGGACTGCACAGTGGAGAGCTCATCCCTCCAGCACCGCTGGATGCAGTGACCTTGCGGGAGGGTCAGAGGAGGGAAAAACAAGGGAAGGCACGAAACCAGTCCTTCCACCGGATGGGGGAGTCAAGAAAAATACACTCAAAGCCACGAGGAAAGGCAGCCAGCGGCCGCAGCAGTGACGAGATGGAGTGCCTGATGGGAGGAAGGGGCACAGAGGGCCGGATAGTGTGGGGCGGCTCCTTTCCTGTCCCAAACGACAGCTGCCCACTGGGCATCCCAGACATGCCTTTGGACTGGGCTGACTCTAAGTCATGGTACCCAGGCAAGGAATTGGACACCAGCTTCGCATGGCCCCGTCTGTGTGAGTGCCGAGTCTCGTGTAACCACCAGCTCCTCCTTGCTGGTGTGCCCCCACCTCCGTATTCCCCCCAGGATGGCTAACACCTAACGCACCAGCTGGGAGCAGTCTGTGTTTGTAAGTCTTCACCCACTGTGGCACCACACGCTCGCCAACGCAGCCAACAATTCTCCCAAACATGGACGACCACAGAGTCAGGTCCCCCACTGCTCCGTCCTCAGAAAGTTTGGCCAAAATGCCCCCCTCCCCCGCCGACACCCAGTTTAAAACATATGGGGGTTCTACATTCTGTGATCATTCAAAGGCTGATGAAGGGCCTCCAGACTGATCGTAGGAAAACACTTTCCAACTCTTACCCGTTCCGTGCGAAGGGGGAACAGCAGGAAAGCGCCTTTTCTTGGCTTTGTAGGCAACCTCCGAAGACTAGAAAATGTAGCTGAAATAATTCCCCCTTTAAAAAGCACACGCAAGGAGAGCCCACCGTCTTCATGTGACTGCCTCGGCAATTAGTCAACCTGCGTGGCGCCCCTTCCACGCGGGCCTCTCCTCGCCCATTTGCATGCTAATTTGCCAGAAATCTCCAACTGCATTTGCATGTTTTTCCATCTAATTTAGCCTGATGGCAATTTAGAGCAGGTGCAACTCCAGCAGGAGACTGCACGATCAGCCAGGTCCCGCTGGGGGTGCACAGGAATTCATTTAAAGGGCTTTGCCTCTCGGTGGTTGGCACGAATCGTACAGCAAGCCCATCCCCACACATGAGAGTGAGGGACAAGGACTTGCACTGCCATGGTTATCCCTGTCATCACCCCCGCTTAGCGGGCACTGGGCACCAAGGACCCCTGAGGAACTACAAGAGCACAGGAGGATGCCCATGCCCTCCATGAGCTCAGGCCTGGGGCCCTTGAATGCCACTGCTGGCCATGAAGCCTTGTACGCATGCGCTGAACCATCTCGGGGGCCCTAGAGCTGCTGCCCTGACCTGGCACCAGAGTGGTCACTGGCAAAGCTTTGGAAGCACCTGCCGGGCCACCCAACACCTCTCCAGGTCCCAAGGAGACCTCAGTGTAAGCACCAGGACCCAGTGCCCACTTCAGAGAAAAGGAGCGAGCAAGAACCTGTCCCCACCCAGCAGCCAGCTCTGAGCACCTCAGGCCCCACAGCTGGGCACCCGGGGGCTATCCCATCACCCGCACACAGGGTCTCACACAGAGGGGCAAGCCCAGGTGACTGGCCAGTGGATGGGGGCATCAGATGCTCTCCAGTTGGCCCTGTGCTCCCACCGGTTCTTCCCAGAGGCCAAGGATGAGGAGGGCCAGTGCCCCTCTCCTCCCACATGTCCACTCAGCTCAGAGCCAGAGCAGGACTCAGAAGGGGAGGGCTTGGCCCAAGAACCCACTGTGCAAGCTGGCCCGGGCCTGCTGTGAGGATCCCAGGGGTCCTGAAGGCCCCTTGACAGGGGTGGGGGTGGGGAGGGAGGTCAAGCTGGGTAAGATCCAACTGGGGGAACTGGTGAGCCACCTGGGACATTGCTCCCCTCTTCTGCCCATGTGCACCACTGTGCCCTCTCCCGCACGCCTCACGTCCGCACATGTTATCAGCACAGACCGATCATTGTGGAGAGAGCACCTGCACGTCCTTGGCCTGGAATGACAAACAGAGCAGGAGGAGGTGTGCTCCGACCAGGCCCAGGCCGCAGACTTCAAAGCCTCAAAGCCAGGCCCGCCAGGGGCCTGGGAGGTAGCAAGCCCCTCCCCGCAGGCCCACAGGTGACTTTAAGGGGAAAAGGCTCCCTGCACTTCGCAAACACAAAACTCTTCTGTTATTATAACCAGCTGGGGCCAGGGGGAGGGAGGGAGTGCCTGGAAAGTCCCCGACAAAAGACGTCTCCAATCGAGTCCCAGTGCAGTGCCCCAGGCAGGGAGGAATGTCCTGCACGGCTGGGCTACCAGCTCAGCTGCACGTAGGAAGGACGATGGGAGGGGATGAGGGCCCGCTCCTCTGCAGGGAGGGGGTGGAAGAGCCCTCCTCCTGTTGGTTTCCCACCCCGTTTCCTCCACCCCATTTTTCCCCCAACAACAGTCACAGTGACCTCCCAGGGCTGTGGCAAATGAAGGAGATCACATATCCAAACGCCCCGCGTGGCCCTGGACTGGAGCAGGAGCCAAGAGGGGCCACCTTCCCTCTTCCTCACCCACTCGCCCAATCCACACCCGAGGGCAGAGTTCCTTTCTCAGGAAGAGGTCAGACAGCGACTACCAGAATCAAAGCCCTGGCCCCCGTGTCAGAGACGAGGCTGCCCAAAGCCGCTGCGGTTGAGGGCACAGCACAAGCCAGGCTACCCTGATGCTGCAGGAATGGAGGCCAGGGAGGCCCCTTGTCCACCCATCCACCCTGGGTCTGGTGAAGGTGTCGATTTCCACATCTAGCTGTATCTTTCCCTTTATGCCCATCTGTCCCCTCCTCCCCCACCTCCTTCCCTGCTCCAGTAGAGGGTTTTCCAAGGACAAGGACCTGCCCAGCATACCCAGACCCTCCCACAATGCAGTCAGTGCTCAACAGACCCCTAGGGAAGGGATGGTTCTGCACATACACGGGCTCACAGTGCACTCAGAAGCAGCTCGGCTCCAAGGGACACCCACAGGCTGGGACACTCCTTGTGAAAACCAGGCTGCAGCCTCTCCTGGCACAGAGCTCTGAGCGAGGGCTGGGTCCCTGTCATAGGACAAGTGCGTTTTCACCCAGGGGACGCGTGGACGCACGTCCATACCTTCACACATAGGCACACATGTAGAGATGTACACAATGCATGCACACATGCAGAACCATGTGTGGCCATTAATGTATGTGTGCGCAAGTGCAGAGAAGTGATACAGGCATACGGACACAGACACATGTATGCACACACATGCACGCACGCACACGCAGGACCCCAGGCCCCACGGATGGCGCCTCAGTGGACGTGAAGGTGTGGCACCACCGGCTCCTGCTGAGAAGCCTGTGCGTGTCGGTGGCCTGTGAGTGTCCTCCGGCCCCTGCCTTGTTGCCCCAAAGGCAGATCTGCTGAGCAGCAGTCAGCGTGGATCTTGGCTACCTGGGCCTCAGTGGCCCTCTCAGATGACTTCACTTTTCCTGCCACGAGCCCTTCTCCTGCTGGTTTTCAACATGCAGCCCGTGCCTGCGTCTACAGGACTGACAGGCCCTCGCCCAGCCAGGCTGACAGGAGGCTGAGCACAGGGCTGAATAAGGGACTGAGTTTCCGGGACTTCAGGAACGGTGTCACCCACAGCAGTTTCCTTAGGGCCGAGATCCCATGTGTCCACACCGGGTCCTAGGGACACGGGGGTCCTGGGTCACAAGAAAGTGCAGGAGAGGCGATGGAAGTTAGGCCAGCTCTGCCCCTGGGACAGGTGAGGGCACAGAGAACCAGCCGGGTCCCCCAGCTTCCTACCGTCCGCACTGCACTCCCCCAGCAGGTCTGTGCCGCCCCTTCCTTGCCTTAGAGCTCCCCCATCCTACTTGATGACCATTCATTGACCTGCGCAGTTCTATTGGGTCCCCCAACAACCCCACAACTGGGCATTGGGGTACCCTCTGGTCAGATGAGGACTGAGGCCCAGAGAGGCTAGACGACTTGGCCATGTGCCAGTGCCGGGTTGGCCCAGGCTGGGCTGTTTTCAGGGTCACCAAAGTTATCAAGTCGGTAGGTATCACAGTGACATTCAATGAGATATGAGCGGGCAAGGTGTGCAGGGACTTTCCTCCAGGCAGGTTGCGACCTTACCAGGCAGTGGGTGACCCAGCCGCAGGGAGGAGGCTGCTGTGCCAGGAGGGCGGAGACCAGGGCTCCAGGAGTGGTGACAGGATGTGGGAAATCTGTCTTCAGAGGGAGGACGATGGGGGCGCTATGGAGGTGGCACGCCTCCTACCCCTGAGTCCCGGCACACCAACGCCCACTGCCACATGCCCCGGAGGCAGAGGTGGGGCGCACGTGCCGGGAGGCGGGTGGGGGCGATGAGGAAATGTCCTGCGCCCACACCAGGTCCCGCCCCCTCCAGGTCTTCCCTTGGCCAGGGCACTGGCTGGGTCCCCTGGTGCCTCAGTTTCCTGGGCTGTAAAATGGGTCATCGGTCTGCTTCTGGGAGATGTCGGGTTGTTGGTTCTAGCGTCCAAGCTCTGGATCACCATAAGCTTGTTCCCCACTGTGGGCTCCGTGCCTTCTCCCGCCCTGCAGCCCAACCTGCCCCAGACAGGAGCGATTTTTGAAGGCACAGAGCTCAGGCATCTGGGTGGCCACCCTCTTGGTCTCCACAATGACCCCCAGTTCCTCCTGGACCCCAACCCTGCCTTCATCTGCTCTGGCCTGGGCGCCCTGGAATCTCGGGGCCCGCTTCAGAGGGGACTACAGAGTCTTAGACATCTGGGGCCCGCAGGGCTCTGGCCCCAAAGTGGACACCCTGCTCCGCATGGGAGCAAGCAGGGGCCCAACTGCGCCCACAGCAGAGAACTCCCAGGCGGCCTCACTTCAGGGTGTTGGCAGGCAGAGGCCTTCTGCACCAGGGCCTCGGCCCCCAGCCACGCGGCTTCCTTCCCAGCAGGTGGGGCCCAGGCCCCAGCCCCTCTACCCAGGAGCTATTTCTTTTTTTTTTTTTTTTAATTGATTTCAGAGAGAAAGGGAGAGGGGGAGAGAGAGAGAAACATCAATAATGAGAATCTTTGACCA
>NW_006286791.1:374996-377444 GCF_000327345.1 Myotis davidii
GCGTGATCAAGGGACTTGTAAGTTGCACAGCTGCGAGTGGGGGATCACCGCGAGTGCCATGGTGAGAACGAGCAGGCAGGGGCCATAGTGGGGTACCAGCAAGACCCTTTCGTCAGCCTGACTGGCAGCAAGTGGCTGGCAGCCTCAGCCCACAGAGCACCTCAGGCCCCTCGTGCGGGGCAGCGGGTGGAAAATCCAGCTTTGCCGGGGGGGAAGGGGGGTGTCTCTATCCCAAGTCTGGCACTGAAACACCCAGAAAGCACCCTCCACCCTGCCATCTCCTAAATGTTGTCTCCTTTCCTTCGCACCTCCATGTCCTCAAACCAGCCTACTCCCACCCCAACATGCCCCAAACTACCTTCCTCTTTTCTCTCTCCCACCCAGAAAATGTTTCATTTCTCCAAGCCAGTCCAACCCAAGTGTGGGGGCGTGGGGGAGGCAGGGGGAGGCAGGCTTCTCCACTAATTCATACTCAAGAGTAAATGGTTGATGGGACCTGCCAGAACCTGCCAATTAACCTGCATGGTCCTGACTCTGCCGGAACATTAGAGTCACCTGAGGGTTTTTGCAGCATGCCTGCGAAGGCCCACCCAGACTATATCCACATGGTGGGGAGGGGGCGCGGGGGGCAATGACATGGGATCAATAGTTTTAAAAGCTCCCCAAGTATTTAATGTCCAGCCAGGCTGAGAAGCACTGAGTCAGGGGAAGGTGTATGCAGTGGAGGGGCAGGGGGAGGCCTGGGGGAGCTGTTCCTTCACCAGGACTGCTCAGCTTCCCGTGCTGACCATCCCACCACCTCTATCAGCACCCCATCCATCCATCCGTCCGTCCATCTGTCCATCCATCAATCCATTCACTCCCCAGTATTCATGGAGCACCGACTCAGTGCCAGGCCCTGCCCAGGGCCCTGACGGACACAGCGGGGACTGAGACAGACCTCATGGGCTTATGTCCTGCTGGGAGGGGCCTGATCAGCAGCTACAGCTGGAGTGCTGAGAAGGCCCCTCCAGCAGGGCACTCGGGCCAGGCAGTAGGGAGCTGTACACAGAGCACTCAGCCAGTGGGAACTGTACGTGCAAATGCCCCGGGGCAGGAGCCTGACAAGGGCAGGGTGGCTGGGACACGGTGGGAACAGTCTGAACTGAGGACGGGGAGGAAGTGAGGGCCTTAGGCGCCTGAGAACTGGCTTCCTCTCTCCTCAGACTCAGAGGGGCCATGGGGAGACGCTGGGCCCACGTGTGCAGCAGGGCTTGATGTTCCTGGAACGAGCACTTTCACAGCGTGCACCGAGTTCCAGGAGCTCTGCCTGGCCCTCGGATCTGCTCCCGGGTCTGAGCACTTCTGCTGGACCCGAGTTCTGATAGTGAGGCATGGAGGAGGAGGAGGAGGAGGACGTCTGACAGATGCAAAAAAGACCGAAGTTCCAAGCCAGGACTTCACCCAGACCCTCTGCCCCAAAGGCAGGGACCTCACTCTCCTGCTCCCAGAGCCCTTCCTGTGGGTGCCCCGTCCCTGCCCCAGGCCCCCTCTCCTCTCACAAGGCCAACAGCACAGACTGGTAGCCACTAACAGCCTATAGTTTTCTAGGCGAGAGAGGCCACAGATGAGGGGCCCCGCTTCCCCGCCCCCCCCCCTCCACCCAGGCTCCTCTGTGGAGCGGGTTCCCAGGAGCAGGGAGGGGAGCCAGATGGGCGGGGCTGCCCAGGCAGGAAGTGTGGGGGCTGCAGTGAGGCTGCTGTCCCCTAGGTCCCTTCTGCCAACTTCCCTCTTGGGATTCCCAGGGAAGGCGGTGGCCAGCGGAGCTGCAGGGTGAAGCCCCCCCTTTCTGAGCTGGGGCTTTCCTACCTCACAGCTCTGGGGTCCGGGGCATTTCCCTCCCTGCAGTCAAGCCCCACCTGCCACCCGCACTGGGAGGGGCCGAGGGGATTTCTCTCCAAGCCCAGGACTGAGGTCATCCAGCCCCCCAACCTCCACCACACACACACACACACACACACACACAGAGACACACACACACACATACACACACACACACACACACACACACAGATGCACACACATGCACACACAGACACACACAGAAACACATACACACACATGCACACACATACACACACACACACACGTTCAGATGCCTAACAAACTAGGCCACTCGGAAGGAGCCCCAGAGCCCAGGAGAGGCAGTGCAGTCCCCACAATACCCACCACTGCCTCTTAGCAGCCAGATGTGGCCTAGAAGCTTCCTTGTCCTCCCCAAATGTCAACTGGTGTCTGTAAGGTGGGGCTCAAAGGTGAGGCTCCGCCATGTCGGACAGGGAGTCGGGGAGTCGAGGCCCTTGGAGAGCTGGTCGTGCTGGAGCTGAGCCAGAGCCTGCTCAGCCCAGGACCACCAGCCCCCAGGACCCCAAGCCCCGAGGACCCCCAGCCCCCAGGACTCCCAGTCCC
>NW_006286791.1:377540-387059 GCF_000327345.1 Myotis davidii
GGACCCCCAGCCCCTAGCCCCCTCACTCAGGGGATCATCAAGGTAGGAGCGGGGCTCCCGACAGGGTGTATGTGAGCCCCCCAACCCCAAGCTGCCCTGAGATGCTCGGAACCCCTGCAGGAGGCGCCTGCTCTCCTCTTCCCATCGCTCCATCTGAGAAAACAGGCTGCAGGGAGCAGGGCTGAGGACAGTGCTGCTTGGAAAAGCCGCCCAGCAGACCTACTGGACTGGAGCCTGTCCTGGCTACTGCAGGCTTTGTCCCGGGAGCCTGTTAGAAAGGCGATGGCCGCCCCACCTGCCGGCTCAGAGCCTGCACCTAGGGAAGGTCCCCGGCCCACGGCCCACGTGCACACTCACGTGAGGCAGCTGCTCGAGGAGGAAGTGCAAGCGGGCGCTAAGGGTGGGGAAGGGACTCAGGCGACAGAAGCTGCCCAGCCACTGGGCGCCTCATTCACCGCAACCACAGGGCCACATGACTGCCCTGCAGGCTTGCAGGACACAGGACCAGCTCGCTTTCTGCCCGCTCCCCTCCTGTGTTCAGACCACTGTCACTCCCACCCGAGGGGCCTCTTGGACCCCCTCCCCAGCGGGACATGCCTCTGGCACCTCCTGGGCAGATACGCTGCCCCCAGGGGACTCCCTGCCTCTGCCGGCTGTGGGACTGCCAGCTCCCCTCCTGGCCCAGAACCTTCCATCTACATGCCCAGAGGCTGCCCCTGGGACCCAGGGGGGCTCCAGAGCAGAGTCCTGCCCACCCCGGCCTGGGCATGCCAGGCCTGGGACCCAGCTTGGACCAAGCTGCTGGGGGTCCCCCTGGCTGTCGTCACCCCCAGATTGTCGGGTCCTCCCTGCTCATCCTCTGGGCCTCCCAGGATACTGGGAGGGCTGATGGGATGGATGGATGGCAATGAGCTTCAAGGTTAAAGAGAGGCAGCCAAGCCCCAGGGCCCAAGGTGCAGGGGAGAGTGCCACTGTGGGCGGGGCCCCGCACTGAGTCACCAGGGTGGCACCCGGACTGAAGGTTTGTGAACAGAGGGTGGGGCATTTTAGGAAGCGGGCTAGTGTGCCCTGCCCCAGGCCAGTGGGGAGCCAGAGCCCCTCAGGCTGCCCCCACACCCTCAGACCCCAGCATCCCTTAGCCTCCCTGCTCCCTGGTGCCCAACGCCTCCTTGGTGCAGGGCCCTGGCCAGGCGCCCTGAGGAAGGTTTGCGGCCCAGGACTGTCCCGCTGGCCTGGCGGGGCCTGAACCTGGGACGCGCATCCTGTTCCCTGAGTGGCGCCCACCATGTCTCCTGCTTCCAGGTGGGGGCTTTGCGGGGCCTCAGGGGGTAGCACCGAGCCGGGTCAGTGGCTGCCCCATGAGTCTGTTAATAAGTGAATCATTGACGGACCCCGGATGTCGGGTCATCTGTGGGCAGACAACCATGGATTACCATAGAAACATCTAGAACAGAAACACAGGCCTCTGAGTGTTAGAATGCAACAAGGAGCCCTCCCCCCCCCTTACCCCCAGCCTCCAGTGGACGCGTCCAATCCCAGCTGAACCAGAGGTACTGTCACCGCCACGGAGCACAGGGGCAGCTGGCCTTGCGGGCGTTCATCAGGCACATCACAAGCCGCTCACTTTTATTTTTCACAAATTCAAGGGCTCACAGAATTTTCTCACAGAGGGACCGTCGGAGTCTTTCCCTTCACCTCACAGCTGGTGGTTTCAACCCCAAGTCTATCTGGCCAGTAACTGAGCCGGGCTCCCACTCCAGGCCTCCTCCCTCTGGCTCTATGTTTGTGAGCCTCAGTTTCTTCATCTTTAAAATGGGCTGGTGTCTGTCCTGCCGACTTCAGGGGCTTCCTTTAAGGAACAAGCACAATGGTGGGCATGAGGGGTCCCGGCAGGTGAGGGCCGTATAACTCAGGGGTGTCAGTCTAGTTGTGGGTGAAATAGTGACCCCCAAAAGACATGTCTAAGTCCCAAACCCCAGAACCTGCAAATGTGACCTTATTTGGTAGAAGGGCCTTTGCCGATGTGATTAAGGTAGGGATGGAGATGAGATCATCCTGGACTGAATCCAATGACTGGTTTCCTTATAAGAGAAGAACCACAGACACATGCCCAGGAAGGAGGCCTGTGACCATGGAGGCCGAGACAGCAGTGATGCTGCCACAAGCCAAGGATGCCGGAAGCGCCAGGAGCGGGAAGAGGCAGGCAGGACCCTCCCCTGGCACCCTCAGAGAGAACCTGGCCCTGCCCACACCTTGATTTCAGATTTATTTGAAGCAGCCGAGTGTGTGCTCATGTGCTCCAGCCACCCCGGGCACCAGTGCAGCCTGCGGGGCGAGGGCTGCCCATCCCAGGACACAGGAGGCCCTGCAGCCTCGGGCACTGGCAGTCAGAGAGTTGGGTGGACTCAGGAGACAGCTGGGCACCACAGGCAGGCCGCCCCTCGGAGGCCACGTGTCCTCAGACTCCGCGTTGAACTTGGATTTTCACAGGAAACAGCCAAGGAGCAGCAGCCCCTGCAGGTCCCTGCGAGCGAGCCCGGGGCATGGGCCCTCCACACAGACCTGCACGGTGACCCCCAACATCGGTCGTGATCAGCGTCAGAAGAATCAGCCTCCAGCCCCTCCAAGAACTGCCCTCCCTTCCAGCGCCATCTGCAAGCCATGGCCAGGCCAGCCCCGGCCTCAGCGTTCCTGCAGGCATGCCCCGGGTGGCACTGGGTTCCTCCCCGACCTGGTCCTCCAGGTCGGATTGGTCTCCCAGCCCGACGCAGCCTACAAGTCCACCCTCAATGCCAGCAGGGCTCTGTCTGAAGGGGCACTGGCTTTGGAAACCTGTGCTTTTGAGACACTTTCTTTTTAAATCGATTTCTGGCTCCTGGTGGGTAAAGGCAAAGTGCTCCCTGGCTCCTGACAGCTCCTCAGGATGCCCAGCGCCCCTGCTTCTCACTGCCTCTCCTTCCTGGTGACCTTGGGGCAGCCCCACCCGCTCTCTTGCCAGCACCAGAATCAGGAGGTAACCAGGGCTCTGAGCACCACCAAGAATGTCAGGTCCCTGGAAGCACCTGACATGAACGCTCTGCAGAGAAACGGGTAGGAGACCTCTGTGTGTGACTGTCCTTTCAGTTCAAGTACAAACCTCACACATAAGGAAGCCAGTGCAGTGACAGGCAGGAAATATAGCCGAGAGCTGGCCTTGGCTGTTGAAGGCATGTGTGTGCATGTGTGTGCATTGTGTGCGTGTGTTGCTGTGTGTGTACACGTGTGCATGTGTGTTGTGCTTTGCATGTTTATGTGTTTGAGTGTGCATGTGAGCTGCACGTGCTAGGGCGTGTGCATATGTGCAGATCTTCCGTTCTACTGTTTTCCTGACAGCAGCCTGCACACCGGGTGTGGGGCCCACTGCCTCTGCTGCCCCTACAACTCCATCCCCGATCCTGGGGGAAATCCCACAACAGCAGAGCCTCCCTCCTGGCACCACAGGCTGGGGAGCCTTGACGGGGTCACGTGGGGTCTGCAGTCTTTGACCCTGAGTGGGGCTCACAGAATTCAAGGGCTCACAGAATTTTCTCACAACGGGACCATCGGAGTCTTTCCCTTCACCTCACAGCTGGTGGTTTCAACCCCAGTCTATCTGGCGAGTAGCTGAGCCAGGCTCCCACTCCAGGCCTGAGTGGGGCTCCCCTTTTCATGCTCCCCTATCATGCAGGCGGAGGTGGGTGCTGGGTGACAGGACTGCCCTGCGGAGGAGGCTGCCCTGCCCTAGGATGTCTGTCCTGCCCCTCAGGCCCGGGCTCCTGTCCCTTTCTAACTGCATCTAACACCTGTGCAGCCTCTGGTCTCAGCCGCTCCCAGGCGGACACACACAACATCTGGCTGGCAGGGCCTTGGACCCGGGACACTGCCGCCTGTGTCAGGCTCTGGGGCTGCTGCCAGGGCGAATTCCCCCCCGCCCCCCGCCCTGCCCTGCCCTGCCCCACACAGGCCTCTGGACAGGACAGACCGGAAGCTGCTCTGAACCTTCCTGGGAGAGAGAGGCCAGGGGAGCCCGGAGGCCGGTGGCAGGGGGGCTGTTGTACTCCGTCCTCCGCACAGGGACCCTGGGGGCCCTAGCACAGTGCTCATCTGCCAGAGGAACTTCTCCTTTTACAAATGATTTCACAAACAAGTAAATGGGACAAAAACTGCTTACTGTAAAGAAATACCACTGGCTCCCTTGTGGCTCTCTGTGTCTCCCTGTTCCAGTCTCCCAGGGCTGGACCCCACTCCCTGGGGTCAGGGTGCGTCTCCCAGACTCTGCATCTCCAGCCAAGCCGCCGCAAGCAGGCCTCTGCAAATGTGTGTTGCACTGCTGCCCACCTGAAGGTGACCTTAGTGACAAGCTCAATGTCTGCTGCCTTCCTGGAATCCTTGGCCAAGGATGTGACTCTGCTGCCGCCTGGTGGTGGGAGTTAGCAGCACTCCTCAGCAGACCAGGACTACCCTGGCTTCCTCAGTGCCTCCTGACTGACAGGTTAAGCGTGACACCTAACACTCACCAGGGAGGGGTTGAGTCTTGCCTTGGGGTCAGGCAGATGGGGTGGGTAATGACCAGGTCATCACCGGTGGAACACCAGACAAGGGACTCAGTTGTGAAACCTGGATCTACCCCTTCACAGTGGAGCCCCTTGCCAGCTTCAATGAGGCTGGATGGCGGGCAACAGGCTCCAATGTGGTTGGCACAGCACCAGGCACATAGTAGGCGCTCAGTGAATACTTTTCCTGCTACTGCTGCTTAAGGTGGAAACCAGGGCCCACGAGGGGGTGTGGTTCATTCTTCCTCCACAACCACGTGACTACATTCAAATCTCATCTTGGGTGGGAGGAGAGGGTGGTCCTGGGATCAGAGAGGCAGGTTCAGAGAGACTTCTCCCTGTTCATTCCTGTGCCCAGGGAGGTGGCCACTGCTGTCCCAGAATCTCCCAAGGTTGCCTGGCCAAGGCATCACCTGGGGAATTAAGAGCACAGACTCCTGGCCTCCAACCCTGAACACTTCCATCCGGGGGGTCTGCGTGGGGCCTGGGAATCTATGTTTATAAAGCACTCTGGGAGGGGTGAAAGGGCCAGCAGTTTTGGGGGACACTGGCCATCCTCATCTTTTTGTAGTGGGAACAGCCAGGTACCCAAGAGGGGGTGGGGCCTGGCTGTGGTGGCCCAGGACTGTCTGGGGTGCCCCTGAGGGGGGAGTGACTAGAGATGGATGAGGTGAGGGTGAGGGGGGGCCGGCCAGCGGAGACCCGGCAGCAGCAGGTGTGCAGCTCTGAACCCGCCCAGGTGATGGGCTCCAGGTCCCACCAGGGAGACTAGGTGACCTGGAAGGAGGAGGGGGAGGAGCAGAGTGTCCTCTGGGTTCTTCCTGCAACAGCCCCGAGGACTGGTGCTGGGCAGGAACCTCTGATGGTGTCAGACTCCCCCTGGAGCTGGAAGAGCCAATGTGTGGGTCTGAGGAAGTCGGGGAGCCTCCAGGGTGGGGGGCTCTCTCGATCCCCTGCGTGGCCTGGGCCCCGGCACTCCCTGCAAATCCCCAAGGGGCATGATCCAGAATTCTGAAAGCCTAGCGCCACTGTCAGCAGCAGGCCCGCCCAGCGAAAGCAGTGTCTTCAGGCCGCAGTAGTCAGCTCAGCCCCCGAACAAATACACAGGCGGGGCCTCAGACAGCAGACGTGTATGGCCTCACAGTCTGGAGGCTAGAAGTCCGAGATCAAGGTGTCTGCAGGGCTGGTTTCCCCTGAGGCCTCTCACCTTCACTTGCTCTTGGCTGTTGCCTCCCTGTGTCCTCACCTGATCGTACCTGTGTGTGTCCTAATCTCTTCTTATAGGGACACCCATCTTGTTGGAATAGGGTCCACCTAGTGACCTTCATTGAACCTGAACCATCTCCAAATACAGCCATACTCTGAGGTGCTCACGGTTTCAACTGGGGGACACAACTCAGCTCATGACAAGGCCTAAGCAAGAACTGCTGTGACCACAAGACCACGGGCCTCTAAGGACAGCTCAGTTATGGCTGCTGCCGGACCCAACAGGACCCCAACCCCCTACTTTTGGTTCAATGACAAACCAGGCTGCACAAAAGTGAAGTCTCTAAGGACAGCCGGTCTGAGGAGACTCAGGAGGAGGGAGGAGCTCAGAGACTCCGGCCCCAGCCCCAATGCAGAGGCCACTTTTGTCTCCCACACGGGGCACCCCATGTTCCTTATGGATATGGATAAACTGGCAGGAGTGGGGGCCTTCCTGCTGGAAGGAGGGAGCTGGTTGGGGTAGGAGGATTCTGGGGAAATTCCCACAGGGGTGAGGGCCCTTCTTTAGATGGGGTCCAAGCCCAGAGTGATGGAGACACACGGGGTGTGTGCATGTGTGCGTCTGTGTCTGTGTGTGTTCGTTGCTTTCCACTTAAAATGACAGCGCACGGTCTCTGCGTGTGGAAAAGGAATTACTTTGGGAAATTTTTTTGTGTGTGTGTCCTCCCTTCTGGGGTCTAGTTTGTTCCAGAAAGAGGGAGGGCACCACCCAAGGGCTGTCCACTGGGCTCCCTGGGAGAGGACCGGTTACCTGACCACACAGGCAGAGCACACGCGGCCACAATGTCCGCTGGCTGCCCCATCTGGCCACCCACCTCGCCCTCTCTGGTCACGGTGCACCTGCCAGGCCCCTGACTGAGCCACCCCTGCCCTGAGGCTGTGGGCCCCCAGGCCTTGTCTCCTCCCCACCTTAGGGAGTCTGGTGAACACTGAGGCCTCCTGCTCCTGGTGGGGGCGCTCGCTCTGGTCTCCCCAAACCCCTGTTGACCCCGTGCCTTTTCCATGGAGGGGGAGGCAGCGAACAACCCAGATGTGTTGCTACTGCTTCCCACTGTGTGAACCAGGAAGGTGACCTTAGTGGCAGGCTCAATGTGTGTGCTGCCTGCTTGGTGTGTAGGTGGCCAAGGCGTGGACTTGCTGCCACCTGGTGGAGAGTTTTGAAATCACATGTGGACATCTGTGGGCTGGGCACCCCCTACAGAGTGTCCAGGTCACCAGCATCATGGACTGGTGAGATGGGAATCTGATCCTCAGAAGGGGTGATAAACCTGCCCGAGGTCACACAGCACTCCTCAGCAGACCAGGACTACCCTGGCTTCCTCAGTGCCTCCTGACTGACAGGTTAAGCGTGACACCTAACACTCACCAGGGAGGGGTTGAGTCTTGCCTTGGGGTCAGGCAGATGGGGTGGGTAATGACCAGGTCATCACCGGGTGGAACACCAGACAAGGGACTCAGTTGTGAAACCTGGATCTCCCCCCTAACAGTCAAGCCCCTTGCCAGCTTCTGGGGGGCTGGATGGCGAGCAACAGGCTCCAATGTGGTTGGCACAGGACCTGGCACACAGTAGGTGCTCAGTGAATGCTTTTCCTGCTACTGCTGCTTAAGGTGGAAACCAGGGTCCAGGAGGGGGTGTGGTTCATTCTTCCTCCACAACCACGTGACTACATTCAAGTCTCATCTTGGGTGGGAGGAGAGGGTGGGCCTGGGGTCAGAGAGGCAGGTTCAGAGATACCTGCTGTTCCAGAATCTCCCAAGGTTGCCTGGCCACAGGCATCACCTGGGGAATTAAGAGCACAGACTCCTGGCCTCCAGCCCTGAACACTTCCATCCGGGGGGTCTGGGTAGGGCCTGGGAATCTACATTTATAAAGCACTCTGGGAGGGAGCAAGGGCCAGCAGTTTTGGGGGACACTGGCCACCCTCATCTTTATGGCTTTTGTAGTGGGAACAGCCAGGGACCCAAGAGGGGGTGGGGCCTGGCTCTGGTGGCCCAGGACTGTCTGGGGTGCCCCTGAGGGGAGAGTGACTAGAGATGGATGAAGTGAGGGTGAGGGAGGGCCAGCCAGCGGAGACCCGGCAGCAGCAGGTGTGCAGCTCTGAACCCGCCCAGGTGATGGGCTCCAGGTCCCACCAGGGAGACTAGGTGACCTGGAAGGAGGAGGGGGAGGAGCAGAGTGTCCTCTGGGTTCTTCCTGCAACAGCCCCGAGGACTGGTGCTGGGCAGGAACCTCTGATGGTGTCAGACTCCCCCTGGAGCTGGAAGAGCCAATGTGTGGGTCTGAGGAAGTCGGGGAGCCTTCCAGGGTGGGGGGCTCTCTCGATCCCCTGCGTGGCCTGGGCCCCGGCACTCCCTGCAAATCCCCAAGGGGCATGATCCAGAATTCTGAAAGCCTAGCGCCACTGTCAGCAGCAGGCCCGCCCAGCCGAAAGCAGTGTCTTCAGGCCGCAGGAGTCAGCTCAGCCCCCGAACAAATACACAGGCGGGGCCTCCAACAGCAGACGTGTATGGCCTCACAGTCTGGAGGCTAGAAGTCCAAGGTCAAGGTGTCTGCAGGGCTGGTTTCCCCTGAGGCCTCTCGCCTTCACTTGCTCTTGGCTGTTGCCTCCCTGTGTCCTCACCTGGTCGTACCTGTGTGTGTCCTAATCTCTTCTTATAGGGACACCCATCCTGTTGGAATAGGTCCACCTAGTGACCTTCATTTAACCTGACCCATCTGCAAATACAGCCACACCCTGAGGTGCTCAGGGCTTCAAACGGGGGACACAGTTCAGCCCACGACAAGGCCTAAGCAAGAACTGCGGTGACCACAAGGCCACGGGCCTCTAAGGACAGCTCAGTTATGGCTGCAGCCGGACCCAACAAGACCCCAACCCCCTACTTTTGGTTCGATGACACACCAGGCTGCACAAAAGTGAAGGCGTCTCTAAGGACAGCCGGTCTGAGGAGACTCAGGAGGAGCGAGGACATAGAGACTCCACCTCAGCCCCAATGCAGAAGCCATTTTTGCCTCCCACATGGGGCACCCCATGTTCTTCATGGATATGGAATAACTGGCAGGAGAGGGGCCTTCCTGCTGGAAGGATGGGGCAGGTGGGGGTAGGAGGAGTCTGGAGAAACTCCCAGAGGTGAGAGCCCTTCTTTAGATGGGGGCCAAGCCCAGAGTGTTGGAGACACACGGGGTGTGTGCATGTGTGTGTGTCTGTGTGTGTTCGTTGCTTTCCACTTAAAATGACAGCGCACGGTCACTGCGTGTGGAAAAGGAATCGCTTTGGGAAATTTTTTTGTGTGTGTCCTCCCTTCTGGGGTCTAGTTTGTTCCAGAAAGAGGGAGGGCACCACCCAAGGGCTGTCCACTGGGCTCCCTGGGAGAGAACCCTTTACCCAGCCTGACAACTCCAGCAGAGCCCATGCGGCCACAATGTTCCCTGGCTTCCCCATCTGGCCACCCACCTCGCCCTCTCTGGTCACGGTGCACCTGCCAGGCCCCTGACTGAGCCACCCCTGCCCTGAGGCTGTGGGCCCCCAGGCCTTGTCTCCTCCCCACCTTAGGGAGTCTGGTGAACACTGAGGCCTCCTGCTCCTGGTGGGGGCGCTCTCTCTGGTCTCCCCAAGCCCCTGTTGACCCCGTGCCTTTTCCATGGAGGGGGAGGCAGTGAACAACCCAGATGTGTGTCTCATGC
>NW_006286791.1:388187-389369 GCF_000327345.1 Myotis davidii
TGCGGGGCGGGAGGGGGCGGGAGGGGGGACGGGGGGCGCACTGGGACAGAGACCAGGGCGCCCACGGGGGTTCAGAACCTTCCCGAAGGTGGGTGCCGCCACGCCCTGTTCAGCTCCCCTCCCGTGTACCAGGCAAGGCGAGGCCACGGACAGGAAAAGGGCACCTACAGAGTGATGCTGGGCGAATGGGGAGGGGATCAAGGGGGTCGGGGCGGGAGCAGGAAATGCTGCCAACGCCCAACCCCCACCCCACAGCTCCTGCTCTCCCCGGGAAGAGGGCCCCGCCCCGGCCCCGTCCTGGGGACCAGGGATGTTCACAGAGGGTCACGACCCACAGGTGACTGGATACCCCAGCTCCGCTCACACCGCGTTCCCAGGCAAACCCTCTGACACCCCCCTGCTCTCCCCCTGGGCCTTCCCAGCAGCTGTGCCAGAGGGTCACACCCCGCAGTCCAGGCACTCACTTCCCAGTCTCACCGAAGCCACTGCCCCTCCCTAGTCACTGCTCCTCCCCTGCCCAGCCCAGCCGCTGCATCACTGTCCATTCCACAAGACCTTCCAGGTATAAGTGGTTCTATCTGGCCTGTGGGTTCAGGCTGGAGTGAACGTGAGAGGATGTGGAACCCACAGAGTGGCCAGTGCTCCCCTCCTTTCTGCAGACTGGATTCTTTGCCCCAAGAGGCCCACCAGGGACACCCCGTAAAGCTATGGGTGTGAGCTGCGTCCTGCTGGTGCAACATTTCTGGTGTCAGGATCAATCCCCCTGCATTTGTTTTCTTTCTTTTTCTATTTTTACTGAGAGACACTAGAGGCCCGGTGCCCGAGATTCATGCACGATGGGGTCCCTAGGCCTGGTGGGCGATCAGGGCCAGGCCGATAAGGGCCCTGAGGCACCTGCGGGGTCTGGAGAAGGGGTGAAGGTCCCCATGCGGGTACAGAAGAAACAGATGCCAGACCTGTTAGGTCGGAGAAGAGAGCCCAGGATCGGATACATGCAGACATGTGACAAGATAATGGACTCCCCCCCTGGAATTTCTCACAGATCAAGGTGCCAGACACAGATACTGGCTTCTTCTCCCTTAATCCACATACCCCCGCCCATCCCCTGCAGCAGAGAATTCCTCAGGTCATGTCCCCGCCCCTCACCCAACCGCATTATAAAAAAAGCGCCCCCCTCCCTGT
>NW_006286791.1:390443-392390 GCF_000327345.1 Myotis davidii
GAGGACAGATGGGATAACATCAGGTGGTCCTCAGGGGGTGACAGGTGAGGACTGGCAGGGGGGGGGGCAGGGCACTGAGGCTGAGGAACGGGCTGGAATGACCGGGAAGGGCTGTGACAGTGACACGGAGCCTGTGCTGGGGCCATCGCTGGAACCATTCGTTCCCAAGAGGTTTCGATTCCGGAGGGAGGAGCGGGCCTTTCTTAGCCTAAAGGTGAGGCAGCGGCAGGAGTGGGCTGCCTGCTTCCCTGCAACAGTAAACGCACAGGGTGTCAGTCCTCAGCCAAGTCAGTGCCCAGCCAGGCGGGTAGCTGGGTGCTGCCGCCTGGTGGCTGTGCTGCGGCGCCATTGGCCAGAGGCCGAGCCACGCCCCCAAGCACACAGTACAGGAAGCAGCCGGCAGGAAGCGGGAAGGTGGCCCCGAGCCGGTGTTATGTAAGAGGGGGGAGGGGCGGGGGGGCAGAGTTGGAAGTGAGGGGGCCTGAAGGTCGCAGGCGGAGGGAGCTGCGTCTGCCTTGGAGCTGGATGGGGAGCAGCGGTCGGTCGCTTAGGAGTCAGGGGGGCTTGGCCCGGAATGGGCTAAAGGCAGGGCGCGGTTTGGTCAAACTTGGCACAGAACGGGGCTCAAGCGGGGAGAGGAGGCGGGGCCCAAGGCAGGACGGGGGCGGGGCGCAGGCGGGCCGGGCCACTGCGGAATGACCAAAGGCGGGCGCCAGCTGGGATATTCCGCCCCTAAGGTCATCACAAGTCTTGTCCCAGCACCTTGTAGCAATGGTGGAACGATGGCCTGGGGTGAGGACAGGGAAAGATGAATTCCCAGCCTGACCCCTGATCCCGCCCCCCTTAAACTTCTCCTCCTGGAAATTAGACCAGGAGACTAGCACATGTTATCACTTCACAGCAATAAGTTGCACCAGCTCAGCCCTGAGTACTGCTGTCTCCTCACTGTGGATGCCAGTGGGAAAGGGAGGGGCTCCCACCAAGGCTTAAGGCCTGTAGATGCTGAAGGGGTTTGGGGATCTCATTTCCTGATTCAGGTTCTCAGTTTGGGAGACTGTGTTTGGGCCCAGGATGGGTGGTGTGGGGGCAGCAGGCACACGGCAGGGGCAGTGCTCACATTCAGGAGACAGCAGCATGCTGGCGCCATGTGCTGTGTCCAGGGGAAGGGGAACACCCAGGGGGCTCAGAGGAGAGTGGCCTGGGTCTAAGCCCAGGAAGAGGTGGAAGGCCTTGCAGACCCAACTCGAAAGCCTGGAGCTCACAGAACGTGGCTCTGAAAGGCCCAGTAAGGGGGGAGGCAAACCTTAAGGTTAGAAGGAGGCCTGGGATTCCTGGCTGAGCCCTGGTGTAATCACCTGACAGCCAGCCTCCTCCACCCGCCAGATCCTGAGCCACTGAGGGGCCCCTATGAATAGGGCAGGGCTGGGATGATCATACTGAGAGCTCTGTGTGCTGCTGGGTAAGAGGCTGGGAGAGAATAGAAAAAAGGGGTGTTTGTCTGTAACCCTCCCCTAGCTGTCAGGTGTCAGGATGGGCCTTCCTGTCCATCAGAGCTCCCACTTGGTCCTTAGACCCTCCCACCCCCCAGTGAATCAGACCTGAGTGAAGGGAGCAGATGGAGTCATTACTCAGTTTACTCCTGAGCTCAAAACATCTGTCAGGGCTGGGGTGACTCTGATGTGCAAAAGGTGGGCAGAGCTTGGTACAGGCTGCTGGTCCCAGGGCAGGGGTGGCAGGTTCAGGGAAAGATGTGACTCTAGTGAGGGCAGGTTCGGATATGGGGAGAGTGGGGTTCTGTAGCCCCAGAACTGACCCAGGGTTTCCTCAGTCACTGGGACCAACACTGGCCCTTTTCTGCAGGCTGCCTATGCTATGGGACCAGGAAGGCCCTGGTGGTGTGGACCATCTCAGCGACTCTGCCTTTCCTTGGCTGCCTCTGCATGACCT
>NW_006286791.1:395607-395949 GCF_000327345.1 Myotis davidii
GCTAGGAGCTGGAAGTGGGAGGGAGCAGCATCTGCCCTGGAGCTGGGTGGGGAGCAGCTGTCTGTCGCTTTGGAGTTTGAGGGGCTGCGCTTCCTGAAGGGCATGGTCACCAATGAATCCCTGCACACGGCAGGGGCAGTGCTCACATTCAGGAGACAGCAGCATGCTGGCTCCATGTGCTGTGTCCAGGGGAAGGGGAATACCCAGGGGGCTACGAGGAGAGTGGCCTGGGTCTAAGCCCAGGAAGAGGTGGAAGGCCTTGCAGACCCAACTTGAAAGCCTGGAGCTCACAGAAAGTGGCTCTGAAAGGCCCAGTAAGCAGGGGGGCGGGGGGGGGGGGGG
>NW_006286791.1:396056-397143 GCF_000327345.1 Myotis davidii
GCAGAGTTGGAAGTGAGGGGGCCTGAAGGTCGCAGGCGGAGGGAGCTGCGTCTGCCTTGGAGCTGGATGGGGAGCAGCGGTCGGTCGCTTAGGAGTCAGGGGGGCTTGGCCCGGAATGGGCTAAAGGCAGGGCGCGGTTTGGTCAAACTTGGCACAGAACGGGGCTCAAGCGGGGAGAGGAGGCGGGGCCCAAGGCAGGACGGGGGCGGGGCGCAGGCGGGCCGGGCCACTGCGGAATGACCAAAGGCGGGCGCCAGCTGGGATATTCCGCCCCTAAGGTCATCACAAGTCTTGTCCCAGCACCTTGTAGCAATGGTGGAACGATGGCCTGGGGTGAGGACAGGGAAAGATGAATTCCCAGCCTGACCCCTGATCCAGCCCCCCTTAAACTTCTCCTCCTGGAAATTAGACCAGGAGACTAACACATGTTATCACTTCACAGCAATAAGTTGCACCAGCTCAGCCCTGAGAGCTGCTGTCACCTCACTGTGGATGCCAGTGGGAAAGGGAGGGGCTCCCACCAAGGCTTAAGGCCTGTAGATGCTGAAGGGGTTTGGGGATCTCATTTCCTGATTCAGGTTCTCAGTTTGGGAGACTGTGTTTGGGCCCAGGATGGGTGGTGTGGGGGCAGCAGGCACACGGCAGGGGCAGTGCTCACATTCAGGAGACAGCAGCATGCTGGCGCCATGTGCTGTGTCCAGGGGAAGGGGAACACCCAGGGGGCACAGAGGAGAGTGGCCTGGGTCTAAGCCCTGGAAGAGGTGGAAGGCCTTGCAGACCCAACTCGAAAGCCTGGAGCTCACAGAACGTGGCTCTGAAAGGCCCAGTAAGGGGGGAGGCAAACCTTAAGGTTAGAAGGAGGCCTGGGATTCCTGGCTGAGCCCTGGTGTAATCACCTGACAGCCAGCCTCCTCCACCCGCCAGATCCTGAGCCACTGAGGGGCCCCTATGAATAGGGCAGGGCTGGGATGATCATACTGAGAGCTCTGTGTGCTGCTGGGTAAGAGGCTGGGAGAGAATAGAAAAAAGGGGTGTTTGTCTGTAACCCTCCCCTAGCTGTCAGGTGTCAGGATGGGCCTTCCTGTCC
>NW_006286791.1:400959-402852 GCF_000327345.1 Myotis davidii
GGAAGAGGTGGAAGGCCTTGCAGACCCAACTCGAAAGCCTGGAGCTCACAGAACGTGGCTCTGAAAGGCCCACTATTTAAGGAGGCAAACCTTAAGGTTAGAAGGAGGCCTGGGATTCCTGGCTGAGCCCTGGTGTAATCACCTGACAGCCAGCCTCCTCCACCCGCCAGATCCTGAGCCACTGAGGGGCCCCTATGAATAGGGCAGGGCTGGGACAGCCATACTGAGAGCTCTGTGCTGCTGGGTAAGAGGCTGGGAGAGAAAGGAAAAAAGGGGTGTTTTTCTGCAACCCTCCCCAAGCTGTCAGGTGTCAGGATGGGCCTTCCTGTCCGTCAGAGCCCCCACCAGGTCCTTAGACCCTCCCACCCCCCGGAGAATCAGACCTGAGTGAAGAGAACAGATGGAGTCATTACTCAGTTTACTCCTGAGCTCAAAACATCTGTCAGGGCTGGGGTGACTCTGATGTGCAAAGGGTGGGCAGAGCTTGGTACAGGCTGCTGGTCCAGGGCAGGGGTGGCAGATTCAGGGAAAGATGTGACTCTAGTGAGGTCAGGGCTGGAGAGGGGGAGTGCGTGGGGTTCTGTAGCCCCAGAACGGACCCAGGGTTTCCTCAGTCACTGGGACCAACACTGGCCCTTTTCTGCAGGCTGCCTATGCGATGGGACCAAGAAGGCCCTGGTGGTGTGGACCATCTCAGCGACTCTGCCTTTCCTTGGCTGCCTCTGCATGACCTGCTGCTCAGTTTTAGAACCCCAGGAGTTCAAACCTTCAGAGACCAGGGTCAGATCAGGATGAGACGGTAGATGCAGTGTCTACCAGGGTGGCCGCGTCAGCTGCTTTTTTTTTCTTCTTTTCAATTGGAAAGCAAGCTCTGGGCTTCCCGGGATCTATGGGCCTTAACCCCTTCCCCAACAATTTTTTTGTTAAACATCCAGGGGGCTAAGAGGAGAGTGGCCTGGGTCTAAGCCCTGGAAGAGGTGGAAGGCCTTGCAGACCCAACTCAAAAGGCTGGAGTTCACAGAAAGTGGCTCTGAAAGGCCCAGTAAGGCTGGAGGCAAACAGTAGGGACTACTTAAGGAGGCAAACTTTAAGGTTAGAAGGAGGCCTGGGATTCCTGGCTGAGCCCTGGTGTAATCACCTGACAGCCAGCCTCCTCCACCCGCCAGATCCTGAGCCACTGAGGGGCCCCTATGAATAGGGCAGGGCTGGGATGATCATACTGAGAGCTCTGTGTGCTACTGGGTAAGAGGCTGGGAGAGAATAGAAAAAAGGGGTGTTTGTCTGTAACCCTCCCCTAGCTGTCAGGTGTCCGGATGGACCTTCCTGTCCATCAGAGCTCCCACCAGGTCCTTAGACCCTTCCACCACCACCCCTACTCCCCACCCCACCCCCAGAGCATCAGACCTGAGTGAAGGGAGCAGATGGAGTCATTACTCAGTTTACTCCTGAGCTCAAAACATCTGTCAGGGCTGGGGTGACTCTGATGTGCAAAGGGTGGGCAGAGCTTGGTACAGACTGCTGGTCCAGGGCAGGGGTGGCAGGTTCAGGGAAAGATGTGACTCTAGTGAGGTCAGGGCTGGAGAGGGGGAGTGCGTGGGGTTCTGTAGCCCCAGAACGGACCCAGGGTTTCCTCAGTCACTGGGACCAACACTGGCCCTTTTCTGCAGGCTGCCTATGCGATGGGACCAAGAAGGCCCTGGTGGTGTGGACCATCTCAGCGACTCTGACTTTGCTTGGCTGCCTCTGCATGACCTGCTGCTCATTTTTAGAACCCCAGGAGTTCAAACCTTCAGAGTCCAGGGTCAGATCAGGATGAGATGGTAGATGCAGCATCTCATGTCCATTATTGCATTGCTGATTATCCTCTCCGGTGCTTTTAATTTTTATTTTTTA
>NW_006286791.1:407257-408460 GCF_000327345.1 Myotis davidii
CCTCCAGGCCTCGCTGCGCCTCTCCCCCTCCTCCTGCGTGGAGCCTCTGGTCCCTGGTGATCAGTGCGCCTCCTAGCGACTGGTGCTTGTCTGGGGTTTCATGTTATGATTGTTGGGCCTTTATTAGGTAGGATAATGGACACATAGTATTCGTTTCCAATGTGTAACATAATTAAGTGTTAGATGGGCCTCCTAATAACTCTCCGTTCACAATACAGTGTTATCAGCCGCAGTCCCCGTGCCCTGCCTCCCCATGACGGGTTTAGTTTATCTGGAGTGTGTGCCCTTTAAGATAGGGCGACACGCCATGAGGTGGAGAGCCCGGGGTGGTGTAAGGCCCACCGGGTGGAGGTGGGAGTCAGGGAGGGGGGGTGAAATATTACAAGAATTAGAGCCCCGGGAGTGAGGGGGCCTTAACCCAGGGATGGCAGCAATGCTGACACCATTGAGGTGTTTTCACTGAATAAATTCCCTTCCTGTCTCTACCCCTCACCCTGCACTCGCACCCCCTCTACCCCTCCACCCCGAAACGGAAAAAAACAGGCCATATTTGGCGGGCGGGCGGGGGCGGGAGTGGGGCCCGGGACAAAGAGTAAGCCTTGGCAATTCGGGGCCGCAAGGGGGAGGGGCGAAAGGAGGGCGGGGCCAATGAGGTGCGCGGTGTGGGAGGCGATTGGTTCCACCAGAAAAAAACGGCCGCGCAAAGGGACGAGAGCTGTTGAGGGAGCTCTCTGCCTGGGAGCCCGAGGGAGAGCAGCGGTCGGTCGCTTTGGAGTCTGAGGGGCTGCGCTTGCTGCCGGCACCGTCTCCGGTGAGTCCCTGGGAGCCGGGCTGGCTGGGCTGGGCCTGGGGAGGCCTTTCCCTCCTGGAGCTGTTTTTTTAGAACCCCAGGAGTTCAAACCTTCAGAGTCCAGGGTCAGATCAGGATGAGATGGTAGATGCAGCATCTCATGTCCATTATTGCATTGCTGATTATCCTCTCCGGTGCTTTTAATTTTTATTTTTTATAGAATGAACTCTTTTTTTATATATTTTTTTATTGATTTTTTAGAGAAAGGGAAAGGGAGAGATAGATAGAAACATCAATGATGAGAATCACTGATCGGCTGCCTCCTGCACACCCCCTAGTGGGGATCGAGCCCAAAGCCCTGGCAGAGGAGGTGGGTCGTGGCAGGGGAGGGCAGTTGGGGGCAATAAGGCCAG
>NW_006286791.1:408538-409093 GCF_000327345.1 Myotis davidii
TGGGCCTGATGCTCAGCCCCCTCGGTAGTGAGTGCTGGGTCGCCATGGCAACCCAGCACTGACTGCAGGACTGACTTCTGATTAGTCAAGCCTTCCGTTGCTATGGACCCTGGTGTTTTATGTTTTGTGTTTTTTTAAAAAAAATATTGATTTTTTTACAGGGAGAAGGAGAGGGATAGAGAGTTAGAAACATTGATGAGCGAGAAACATGGATCAGCTGCCTCCTGCACACTCCCTACTGGGGATGTGCCTGCAACCACAGTACATGCCCTTGGCCTGAATCGAACCTGGGACCCTTTAGTCCGCAGACTGACGCTCTATCCACTGGGCCATACAGGTTAAGGCTCTCTGGTGCTTTTTAAACACCACCCTCATGGACTGGTGAGGACGCAATCTGATCCTCAGAAGGGTGATAAACCTGCCCGAGGTCACACAGCAAGTCGTCAGCCGCCCAGGACTACCCTGGCTCCTCAGGGCCTCCGGACTGACAGGCTAAGGGTGGCAGCTAATACTCACCAGCTATCCTCCCGCTGGTCTGGGCCCGGCAGCCCTGTG
>NW_006286791.1:413820-417064 GCF_000327345.1 Myotis davidii
CCCTCTCTGGTGAGTCCCTGGGAGCCGGGCTGGCTGGGCTGGGCCTGGGGAGGCCTTTCCCTCCTGGAGCTGTTCTTTCCAGGGTGGCCGCGTTTTTTTTTATTGGAAAGCAAGCTCTGGGCTTCGGGTTCCCGGGATCCCTGGGCCTTAGCGTGCGTCACCCGACCCCACTGCGCCGCCTCCCCCTCCTCCTGCTCAAGTTCCTCCTGCGTGGAGCCTCTGGCCCCTGGTGATCAGTGCGCCGCCTTGTTGTGGTGTTCCGAATATGGTTGTTGGGCCTTTATTAGATTGGATAGATTGGATAATTGACACAATATTGTATTCGTTTCCAATGTGTAACATAATGAAGTGTTAGATGGGCCTCCTAATAACTCTCCGTTCGGCAGCCTTGTTGGATTCCCGATCCATTGCTGCTGGCTCTTTTTCAGTAAACTGTGACATAAACGTGCCCGGTTCGATGGAATTTTGGATGTGACTTGGTTTTTACTCACACAATTAATGAGCTGCAGGAGATTCCCAGCTGTGCAGCGGCTCCCGCGGCAGAACAGCGCCCCATCCTGCACCCTCCGCCTCCGCCTCCGCCTCCGCCTCCGCCTCCTCCCCGCCTAACGCACAGGGGCGGGTGCGGAGCCTGCGGCGGGGGCCGGAGGCAGAAAACCCGGAGTCTTATAAGAAAAGAAGGAATGGCCAAAACCGGTTTGGCTCAGTGGATAGCGGGTGGGGGTTGGAGTGGGGGGTGAAATGTTACAAGAATTACAGCCCCGGGAGTGGAGGGGGCCTTAACAGACGGATGGCAGAAAGAGGTGTTTTCACTGAATAAAATTCCCTTCTTGTCTATACCCCCTCACCCTGCACTTCCACCCCCAAAACGGGGGAAAAAACAGGCCAAATCTGTGGGCGCGGACGGGGGCGGGAGTGGAGCCCGAGCCCAAGCCTGGGGCACTTTTTCTCCGGGTGAGCTGGAACGCAGGCGCCTCCGCCCCTGCCCGAAACCGGAAGACACCGCGATATCCGGGTCGGGGGTGGGGGTGGGGAAACACTGGGGCGGTGCTACACAGTTTCGCTCCGCCCCTGCCCGTTACCGCGAGACACCGCGAGATCTGGGGCGGTGCTACACCGCGACATCTGGGGCGGTGCTACACAGCTACGCTCCTCTCGCGATATCGGGGAGACTACACCAGGAAGAGGAAGAGGCTCCGGCTGACTGGGTTTGAACACTCCTGAGTGAGGGTCGAGATGGAGGGGTCTGGGTCTGAAGGTGTCAGCCCCGTTTTGTTGATCTTACTTCTGCTTTGGGAACCCGCTGCTCCCCGTTGTGAGTTGGGGAAATGGAATCTGGGGCGAGGAGCCGGCGGTGGGGTGGGGAACCTTCCTGCCGCGTGGGGCACAGATCCCTCCGCGATCGTCTCTGCGGGCGCCTTTCAGTCCTGGGGATGTTAGCTTAGCTGGCTGCCTCTGTCCAGGTGAGAGGGACGGAAATGAGCCTTTGAATTGTCACAAATAGTCCTGGGCGAAGGGACAGGGAGGAAGATGGGAGCAGCCGCGACAGCACGCCCCACCCACCCGCCTCACTAAAGGCTTCTGCAAAGTGGGAGCCCGAGCCCCTGCCATCTGCACGCGAATTGGACAAGGGCCGCCCGGCCAGGCCATCAGGGGGTCGCTTGCTGTCCAGAATGGGGGAGGGGTCCTTAGTTACCTTTATTCCCACCCCTGCGTTCCTCCCTCACAGGTGCTCCCTCTCTGGGCTACACATTCACAGTCACTCCTAATGGACAACCGTGGTGTGACATTCAAGGCCAGGTCAATGGGAACACATTTCTTCATTATACCTGTGGCGGCCACAAGGTCAAATTCATCAGTGTCCTGGAGATGAACGCCGCACAGGCCTGGGCCTTCCCAGCAGCTTTGCCAGAGGGTCGCACCCCGCAGTCCAGGCACTCACTTCCCCAGTGAAAAACCGGAGAGAGGCCGTAAACCAGGACTACAGGCTTTATTAGAGAAGAAGCAACCAGCGGTACGTTTACAAAACCAGGGTGGAGGCAGAACAGAGGTGTGGGGTGAGGGATCAGTTGTGTTTATGCAAATGTGGGAAGTCCATCCCACCCAAGAGACTCGGGAGTCAGTGTAGGACAGGACAAGGGGAGCAGAGGGCTTGTTGATGTTCTGTTTGTGAACGGTGATGCTGAGATGAGCTCGGCGTGGGAGGACAGCAGTACGCGCAGGGGTGGGCAGGCCTTTTGGGGGGCCGAATGGGAAGGGGTGGGGGACTTAGTGTACTTGGAGCACACTGATTGGTGGCTTACCATATAAGGTTCAGGGTTAGTCACTCTGGGTATTTCCAGGCTGCAGTTTACCGGTCATACTCCGCCCACCAGACTCGGAAGCGGGAAGCCACTGCCTCCCTTGTCACTGCTCCGCCCCCAGCCCAGCCCAGCCCAGCCCAGCCACTGAATCACTGTCCATTTCACCAAGACCTTTCCATGTATAAGTGATTCTATTTGGTTCAGGCTGGAGTGAATGTGAGAGGATGTGGGACCCACAGGGAGGCCAATGCTCCCCTCCTTTCTGTAGACTGGATTCTTTGCCCCAAGAAGCCCACCAGGGACACCCCGTAAAGCTATGGGTGTGAGCTGAGTCCTGCTGGTGCAACATTTCTGGTGTCAGGATCAATCCCCCTGCATTTGTTTTCTTTCTTTTTTATTACTGCTGAGATACTACAGGCCCGGTGCACAAAATTCATGCACAATGGGGTCCCTAGGCCTGGTGGGCGATTAGGGTCAATAAGGGCCCAAAGGCCCCTGCAGAGTTGGAAGAAGAGGTGAAGGTCGCCAGGCGGGTGCAGAAGGAACAGATGCCAGATGCCAGACCCAATGCTGCCCTAGGCGCACTGCCACCCCATGGTTCCCCTACTTCCCCACCCTCCTCCTTCCCCCCCCTCCCCAGAGGTGCTGCCTCCGGGGAGGGGCAGGGAAAGGTTTTAAAACCCAGTTTGGAATGTGCAGGAGGCAGCCAATCAATGATTCTCTATCATCATTGATGTTTCTATCTCTATTCCCTCTCTGAAATCAATCAAATATATATTTTTAAATGCAAAGTTTTTAGAGGAAGACAGGTAGGGCAAGGGAGCTATTGACAGGGGGGCATTTGAGATCTTGCCCACATTTCAGATAGGATAACATCAGGTGGTCCTCAGGGGTGACAGGTGAGGACTGGCAGGGGGGGGGGCAGGGGCCTGGTGGCTGAG
>NW_006286791.1:421569-423819 GCF_000327345.1 Myotis davidii
GGAAAATTCTGCCTCTGAACATTAAGTCTTGTGTGCAAGACTTTTTTCTGACGTGGCCCGCTTGCAGGCCCCCGCCTTTTCTTGGCAGAACGTCCTCTTCTAGTTAACTTTATTCCACTTGACCAACTACAATTCCCCCTTTTAGTTTTGCTTCGGGTTCATGACAGAGAAGATAGCACTGCATTGACTGTTCACTGCTGCGGCTTTATGGGATCTTCTGCAGACTAGTCCCAGACACACAGGCATCTGGCAACTCCTGTCGAATAGTTGTTCATTCTTGTTACTTCTTCATCTGGTTTCATAGGCCCACGATCATCAAAAGGTCCAGGCATCCAATCAGGGTCATTAGTATATATAGGTACAGTCACATCTGTCCAAGAAACCCCTCTCATTAACAGAGGATTTGGGATGTAGGCCCAATAAGTATAGTTCAGCCCTTTTACCTGGTTAGTGAGGACAGCCAGCATAGCCACAAATAATGTAGGGAAGTACAGGGCCTTCCATGGGCAGTCACAAGACGCTCCCCTTCCTGGCATAGGCGCTTCACCTGTCCCCATGTAGGTGGAGGGGTGTTTTGGGTGGGAGGCAATGGCAAGCGAATTGTTTGTCCTCCCTGGATGGTTAGCTGCGCAAACCGGTCTTCCAGTCCCGCTTCATCACACTTCCTCTTGCTCGCCCTGCCTCAATTTGATTCTTTTATCAGGACTCCAGAACTTCTTGGTTCCTGTGGAAACATAAGCATAACCTCGACCCCACCGATGCCCATGAGAAATGAGAATAAGTATCAATAGAATGGTGAACAAATTTAAGTTTGCCAAATTCTGGCACGTGAGTGATATCTATTTGCCAAAGGGCATTAACAGTTTTTCCTCGGGAATTAACTCCCATGGGTAAGCGAGCAGTGTGCAATGGCTGACAGTGAGGGCATGTTTGTAAAATATTTTTAGCCTGTCCCCAAGTGATATGACTTTTCTTTCAATGCCCTAGCATTGGAATGATACATATTATCCTCTCTTTGAGTGGAGGTTACTGTACCAACCAATTGATCAATGTTAGCATTCCCAGCAGATAAAGGTCCAGGTAGTAAAGAGTGAGCGTGAATGTGTGTTATATAGACAGGATCATGCCGGAGGCGCAAGAGCATTTGAAGCTGTAGAAATAGTTCATGCAAGTTAGACCCATCATCAAAGATAGTAGCCGTTTCAATGTGTTGAACAGTAAACTTCGTATATTGAGAGTCAGTGATAATGTTAAGAGACATAGAATCTTTATCTTGTAGTAACATAACAATTGCAGACAATTCTGCCTTTCGTACTGATTGGTAAGGAGATTGTACTACTTTATTTTCTTTAAAATTACTGTATCCAGCCATTCCTTGTTTGTTTGCATCAGTAAAATAAGTTTCTGCTCCAGATAGGGGAGTGGGAGAAATTATTTTTGGCAAAATCCATTGAGTCCTTTTCAAAAACTGAATTCTATTGTCTTTAGAATAAATATTATGATTTTTTCCCATAAAATTACTAAAGGCTCTCGGCCAATCATCTGATAATTGCCAATGGATATCTTGTTGTTGTTTACTAAAGGGTATTATTATTTCATCTGGATCTTGTCCACATAATTGTTGCAAACGGATTCTTGCCTTTTCTATTAAAATGCAAATTTTCTGTAAATACGTAATTTTTTACTGGATTTATGAGGTAAAAAATACCCATTCAATTATGTTAGTATCCTGCATAAGAATTCCCGTTGGAGAATGTGTGGTATGAATAATTAAAACTTTAAGATTCTGTAGCAATTGTATACGATCTAACTGTCCTGCCTGAATTTGTTCAGTTAATTGTAATTCAGCTTCTGCCTCAGGAGTCAATTGCCTAGGACTATTGAGATCTTAAGATCCTTCTAATGCTCGGAATAGATTAGGTAACTGATAGGTAGGGATGCCAATAGATGGTCGAAGCCAATTTATATCCCCTAACAGTTTCTGAAAATCATTTAAGGTGTTAAGACTATCCCATCTAATCTGAACTTTTTGAGGTTGAATAATGCTTGCTGAAATTTTCTTCTCTTTTTTTTTTATAAATAGCACATGTTTATTAAATCCTATTATGTATGAGGTATTGAAGGGTTATGTAGAAAGCAAAACCTAATCTGCTTGCCTCACATTTTTCTCTAGTACACAACTCAGTATATGAAATTTTCTGTCCTAGATATAACTAGAGCTCTGTTTGCTGAATTTTTTTTTAATATATT
>NW_006286791.1:423863-425189 GCF_000327345.1 Myotis davidii
ACCCACTCTGGGCCCCTCAGGCCCCAGGCCGATGCTCTATCCACTGAGCCAAACCGGTTTGGGCTGTTTGCTGAATTTTTTCCTCTGCTATTTGGAGTCCATACTCCTTAAACAATTTCCTAGCCTCATGCAACATATTATCTACCTGAGGTTTTTCTTTATGTGCTAATAAGATATCATCCATGTAATAACAAATGCCTGTAACAAACATCTGCCTTAGTATTTGTAAAGGTTGCTGAACATAAGCTTGACACATAGTAGGACTATTTAACATATCCTGGGGAGAACTCGCCATTGATATCTCTGATTAGGTTGGCTATTATTTAATGAAGCAAATTTGTCACAATCCTGAGATTGTAAAGGGATTGTATAAAAACAGTCTTTCAAATCAATAATTATCAGATGCCAATTTTTAGGAATCAATGCTGGATTTGGAATTCCAGGTTGTAAAGGTCCCATAGGCTCAGTAATCTCATTAATCCATCTTAAATCAATTAGCATTCTCCATTTACCTGATTTTTTCTTTATAACAAAGACAGGGGAATTCCATGGACTAGAGCTGGCTTCTATATGCCCTAGTTGTATCTGTTCTTTAATAATGATTTGAAGCGCTTCTAACTTTTCTCTTGTTAGGGGCCACTGCTGTACCCATACTGGTTTAGTTGTTTTTCAATTTAATGGTAGGGCGAAGTGCTTTGGAGTGGCCCCCTTTATAAATTTTGGTCCTGAATACTGGTGCTAGCACCAGCTTGAAAAATCATTTGTCTATGGCCTTTCTGTAAAGAAGGTATAGTAATTGTAGCCCCCCATTGTTGTAAAAGAGCAACCTCAAAGGAATTTTTTCATAATCTTCAGAATCAGACTGAAAAGGCTGTAAAGCTAACGTTACTAAATTAAAAATAGCCCATACATCAGCCTCTATAGCATTTGCCTGTTGATGAGCCCGCCTTAATGACTTTCCAACTTGTTTCCACAACTTAAGATTTAGCTGCTGTTTGCCTTCTGGGTGATACCAATAACAGTGCTGCTGGACTGATGTAAACAAGTTTTTAAAAGCCTCATCCTTCACTTTTACCCCTGAGCTCTGTAATAATGATCGCAAGACAGCGATGTATTGACTCTGTAGGAATGGGGAGTCCCCCATGACTCTGTCTCTGCTGGGGTCCAACCCCAGCAGGTCCAGGGGTCCCCAAAGGTGTGGACGGAGTCGGCGAAGAAGGAATGACACGGAGACAGCGTTTAGTTGATCAGCAGCCTTGCCAGGATCTCCAGCCAAGTTCTGGTTAGGATCTCCAGCCAGGTTCTGTGTCCATGTTCTCTTGCTAG
>NW_006286791.1:425342-435029 GCF_000327345.1 Myotis davidii
CTGGCACTTAGTTAAGAGGTTTTATTCCCTCCCTAACTTCAGGGGAAAATCCCTACCTGGGGAAACAACCTTTCTCAGAGAGGTGACCTTGGTTAAAACACATAGTGCCAAGAAGGTGAGCAAACATATTACGAACAGTATGCCATATATGCCAGGTCCCTTGAAACAGCAAGGATGGACCGGCTCCCGGCATGTCTCTATTGCCGAAAGTTCCGCATACTCTGCACTGGCAAATCCCTTTCGGTCCTGCCCGATCCCGATTACTCACCTTCGGGTCCCTGTTCAAGAAGCCATTTGTTTTTGTTCTGTTTGTGAACGGTGACGCTGAGATGAGCTCGGCGTGCAGGGTTGAGTTTAGAGAAGCAGGGGCTATTGCTAGTCAGGCAAGGGGCACAGCCCCCCAAAGCTCTCATGGCTTTTATTCAGGGAGTACAGCAAATAACAATGGAGTACAGCAAGTGACAATGATTAACAAGCATGCTTATGAGATCATCTGAGCTAAGTTATACATTACACTATTAATTGCCTATGTTATACAAAGACCCTTTCCACCTGCAGCAGTGTACCCTCCCTTGAACTTTCCATGCCCTCATGGACTATTTATCACCTCAAGGAAAATTCTGCCTCTGAACAGTAAGTCTTGTGTGCAAGACTTTTTTCTGACGTGGCCCGCTTGCAGGCCCCCGCCTTTTCTTGGCAGAACGTCCTCTTCTAGTTAACTTTATTCCACTTGACCAACTACAGGGCTGGACACCAGGTGGGGACAAAGGCTGTCAAAACACAAAGCTGACCCTTTTCCCATGGTGCTGGGGACAGGTCCTCTCTCCCTGCAGGGCAGCATGATGTGTGAGCAGGAATCCAATGGACGCACCGCTGCATTCTGGGAGTTCGGACTGGATGGACAGATATCTCTCCGCTTTGACACAAAGAACGGACACTGGACAGTGCTGCGCGGTGAAGGCATTCTGTTAGAGCGAGCATTGGCGAGTGACAGAGCTATGACCGATCTCCTTGTTAGGACCTCAACTGGAGACTGTAGGAAGTGGCTTCAACAAGTTCTGTGTCCCCTGAGCACACAAGGTAACTCTACAGAGGAAATGAAGTTGTAGTTCCCTTGAAATGACATTCACATAGTGTGTGGTGTCTGTGTGTTGTGTGTGGTTTGAGAAAGTGACCCATCCACCATGGTGAGGGCTTTTTGGAGAATAAGGGCCATAGGTATGATCTGCGATCCCTCCTTGGGTTTCTCGCTTCCTCATGTCTCTGCCTGCACATAACCTTGGACCACTCACTCACCGGAGATTTCTTGCTGACTGCAACCCTGCGGGCACTGTTCTGTTTCCAGACCTTTTCGTTGTCCTGTTCCCTCTTCACAGCATCATGTGTCCTCAACTCTATTTCTGGAAATCCTTTAACACCACCTCACATCAGCCCTGCGAGGATTCTCTGCCACCTCCCTCAGGGTCACCTCCCCTTCTGTCCCAGCAGGAGTGATTATTGTAACCCTTGGGGCCAGGGCCAATCTCCTCTCTTTGCTCCAATCTGGCACTGTGGCTGCCACACGTGGAGGGTAGAAACTGCACAATAGGATGACCTGGGACAGCAGGGGCTGAGGGGCATCTCCATGGAACTGGGTTCTGCACGGTTCTCACTCTCGTGTTTCCATTACAGCTGCACCAACCACTGCCACAGCCACAGTCCCGTCCAAGGCCACAACCAACACGCCCATCACTTCGGTCCTCCCTGTGGTCCTCACCTGCGCAATCATAGTTGGCATCTTAGGCTGGGCCTTTAAGTAACAGGTACTGAGGGCTTAATCATGTGGGAAATGAGGGACAGATGGCCTGGGGTGAGGACAGGGAAAGATGAATTCCCAGCCTGACCCCTGATCCCGCCCCCCTTAAACTTCTCCTCCTGGAAATTAGACCAGGAGACTAGCACATGTTATCACTTCACAGCAATAAGTTGCACCAGCTCAGCCCTGAGAGCTGCTGTCACCTCACTGTGGATGCCAGTGGGAAAGGGAGGGGCTCCCACCAAGGCTTAAGGCCTGTAGATGCTGAAGGGGTTTGGGGATCTCATTTCCTGATTCAGGTTCTCAGTTTGGGAGACTGTGTTTGGGCCCAGGATGGGTGGTGTGGGGGCAGCAGGCACACGGCAGGGGCAGTGCTCACATTCAGGAGACAGCAGCATGCTGGCGCCATGTGCTGTGTCCAGGGGAAGGGGAACACCCAGGGGGCTCAGAGGAGAGTGGCCTGGGTCTAAGCCCAGGAAGAGGTGGAAGGCCTTGCAGACCCAACTCGAAAGCCTGGAGCTCACAGAACGTGGCTCTGAAAGGCCCAGTAAGGGGGGAGGCAAACCTTAAGGTTAGAAGGAGGCCTGGGATTCCTGGCTGAGCCCTGGTGTAATCACCTGACAGCCAGCCTCCTCCACCCGCCAGATCCTGAGCCACTGAGGGGCCCCTATGAATAGGGCAGGGCTGGGATGATCATACTGAGAGCTCTGTGTGCTGCTGGGTAAGAGGCTGGGAGAGAATAGAAAAAAGGGGTGTTTGTCTGTAACCCTCCCCTAGCTGTCAGGTGTCAGGATGGGCCTTCCTGTCCATCAGAGCTCCCACTTGGTCCTTAGACCCTCCCACCCCCCAGTGAATCAGACCTGAGTGAAGGGAGCAGATGGAGTCATTACTCAGTTTACTCCTGAGCTCAAAACATCTGTCAGGGCTGGGGTGACTCTGATGTGCAAAAGGTGGGCAGAGCTTGGTACAGGCTGCTGGTCCCAGGGCAGGGGTGGCAGGTTCAGGGAAAGATGTGACTCTAGTGAGGGCAGGTTCGGATATGGGGAGAGTGGGGTTCTGTAGCCCCAGAACTGACCCAGGGTTTCCTCAGTCACTGGGACCAACACTGGCCCTTTTCTGCAGGCTGCCTATGCGATGGGACCAGGAAGGCCCTGGTGGTGTGGACCATCTCAGCGACTCTGCCTTTCCTTGGCTGCCTCTGCATGACCTGCTGCTCAGTTTGAGGACACCAGGAGCTCCAAGCTTCCGCCCAGAGACCAGGGTCAGTCAGGATGAGACAGTGGATGCAGCATCTCATGTCCATTGTTGCATTGCTGATTATCCTCTCCGGTGCTTTTTTTAAAATATATTTTATTGATTTTTTACAGAGAGGAAGGGAGAGGGATAGAGTCAGAAACATCGATGAGAGAGAAACATCGACCTACTGCCTCCTGCACACCCCCCACTGGGGATGTGCCTGCAACCAAGGTATATGCCGTTGACCGGAATCGAACCTGGGACCCTTCAGTCCGCAGGCCAACGCTCTATGCACTGAGCCAAACTGGTTACGGCTCTCCAGTGCCTTTTAAACATACCATGTCACTTTCTGTGGTCGTAAGAGATGTAATTCCTACATTTAAACATTAATAGCTTCAATAAGAAATCTCAACGAAGAGAACATTTTCCATCTTCTTGTGGAAGATCAGATACATCTCTGCATGTATTATTTTCAAGCAGATAATACTGCCAAAAAGTGCCAGACATTAGGGTTTTTTCCTGTGTCCTCAAAAGCAGTCACGTAGGCAGCAAAGGCGACGTGCTGGGGAAGATGGAAGACTGTGAAGGTGGAAGACCAGTCTGCGAAAGAGACTACTTTTGTTGACGAAAGAGCAACTTTGTGAAAGAGGCTATAGAAAGTGCCACTGGTGGCAACACCTACCAGCTCAGCAAGGTCAATTAGTGGACCACAAATGTAGTAGAACAGACTTACACCAACTCACCAAGCTGGGAAACCATTCACATACATTGTGACCTGTATAAGCATGTAGCAGAACGGAGCAGGACTACACACGGCGAGTTCTTGCTTCTGGGACAGCTCTACTGACGTCCTCAGTGCCTTCAGACTGTCCATCTGACTGACCTCATCAACCTGGGTTCTGTTTCCTCTGTCTCAACATTTCCGATCTTCTAGCCACTAACCATGAATTCAGTGAACAGCTTTATTTACAACTGTTTTTATTGCTAGCTTATATCAGTATGATGAAATTTAAATAAACATCTTTGTTCTAAGAAAGTTAATTACTTTGGAGTTTTGTATTATTCTTTTTTTAGATAATTTTTCGTTTATCTGAGCCAAACATGACAAATACCAACAGCAAGATCTCAAATCCTGAGAATAACAAGGTGTGTTTTTTTTTTTCTGTCTAATGCTCTCCAGGTCCATCCCTGCTGTCTTAGAAGGGAAGGTTTTCTCCTCCTTCCTTTTTGCTAATCCTCACCGGAGGATATTTTCCCATTTAATTTTATAGAGCATTAAAGGGAGGGGGAGGAGAGAGAGAGAGAAACATTGATGAGAAAAACACATCAATTGGTTGCCTCATACATGGGTCCCTACCAGAGCCAGGGAACAAAACTACAACCGAGGAATTGAACCTGTGACCCTTCCATGCTCGAGCCAATGCTCTACCACTGAGACACACAAGGCCAGGACAAGATTTCCTTCCTTTATTGGCCAAGTAGCGTTCTATTCAGTAAATGTATCACATGTTTTTATCCACTCATATACTGGTGGGCACTTGGGCTGCTTCCAAATCTTGGCTATTGTAAATAGCAATAAACACAGGGGTGCATATATTCTTTCCAACCATTGTTTCAGGTTTGCTTGGATAATATATTCCCAAAAGTGGAATCATTGGGTTATAAGGCAGTTCCACTTCTAATTGTTTGAGATATGGAGATTTGTTTTATAAACCAGTAGAGAACTCACAGCATTTCACTGTTCCTCCATGTCAGGGGTAAGTATTGCCAGTGATTCTGCTAGAATTTCCTGTGAAAACATAGAATGTAAGGGGGCTCCTTTTTTTTTTTAAAAAAATTCTCACTTGAGGACATGCTATTCTTAGGAAGAGAGAGCAAAAAAGAGAAACACTGGTGTGAGAGATTGATTGGTTGCCTCCCCCGTGCACTGAATACACTGCTCAACACCATAGGTGCCCCCACCTGGAGTGAACTCCCAACCAACCCAGGCATGGGCCCTGACCTCTCCATTCATAAGATAATGCCCAAATGCTTTAAAAGAATTAGACTGATAATTATTATTTGTAGGAGTGCATTACATATTCTGAATACCGATCCTTTGTCTTGGAGCACTGCTTCTCAAAGTTGTATTTCCCCACAGACAAAGGATCGGTATTCAGAATATGTAATGCACTGCTACAAATAATAATTATCAGTCTAATTCTTTGGGCAAATGCTTTGAGCCATTCACAGATGGTGCATAAGCCTGTAAAAAGATGGAACGTGCCCAGGCCAGTGTGGCTCAGATAGCTGGGCATTGTCTTATGGATGGAGAGGTCAGGGCCCATGCCTAGGTTGGGAGTTCACTCCAGGTGGGGGCACCTATGGTGTTGAGCAGTGTATTCAGTGCACGGGGGAGGCAACCAATCTCTCACACCAATGTTTCTCTCTTTATCGCTCTCCCTTACTCTCTAAGAATAGTATGTCCTCAGGTGAGAATTTAAAAAAAAGAGCCCCAGCCAGTTTTGCTGAGTGGATAGAGGGTAGGCTTGCAGAATGAAGGATTCTGGGTTTGATTCTGGTCAAGGGCATGTACCTCAGTTTCAGCCCTAGCCCTGCTTCGGGTGGGTAGGAGGCAACTAATCAATGTGTCTCACATTGATGTCTCTCTGTCCCTCCTTCCTTCCACTCTCTCTACAAATCAATGGAAAAATATCTTCAGGTGAGGATTAACAAAAAATAATGAAAATAAAAAGATCGATGCCGAAACCGGTTTGGCTGAGTGGATGGAGCGTCGGCCTGCAGACTGAAGGGTCCCAGGTTCGATTCCGGTCAAGGGCATGTACCTTGGTTGCGGGCACATCCCCAGTAGGAGATGTGCAGGAGACAGCTGATCGATGTTTCTCTCTCATCGATGTTTCTAACTATCCCTCTCCCTTCCTCTCTGTAAAAAATCAATAAAATATATTTTAAAAAAAGAAAAAGATTGAACGTGCCCCAAATCAACAAGATAAACAATGGGATATCCTTCACACCCATGACACTGACAAAATGTCAGTATCTCTGTAAGAAGTGGTAGGCAGGAAATGGAATGCCAGCCACTCTCTTACATTGTTAGTAGGAGAATAATTAAATCACTCCTTTCACATACGTGTATGTCACCACATCCTGATAGTGGATGAGTTTCTCCTGCTCCTCAGAAGTGCCAGTGTTAGTTCCAGGCTGGCAAATGTGGACCAAAAGCATCCAGGTATGTGGGTGTTTGTTCTAGTGTTATGTGTCAGAGCAAAGGATGAACAATAAGATCCCCTACTGAAGTAGAATATATTTTTCAACGTTGTTTAAAGATTTCTGTTTTTCCCGACTGAAGGCAAAATAACCTGAACTCTCAAAAAATAAAAAAACCAGAATGCCTAATGAAATAAACTTTTCAGATATATATTTGAGGACTACTGGTTAATGTACAATAATATTAGCCACATAAGTCTAAATGTATGCACAGACATTTAAACATTTTACAGGCCAACAAAAAGGGCAAGTAAAAAACCATAACCCACATCTTCTAAGTATCAAGGAAAAAATTCCATCAGTTAAAGCCATCAGTTCCTTTGAGTCTGAAGGACATTATCAGAACAACTGTTGACATTTGAATGGGGTCGAGGACTGGATTGCAGTAATGATGCGCACTCTATTTTGGGGGTTGTGTGGAGGTGATATTGGAGAGCGTCCTGGTTTGTAGGAGAGACACACAAATGTATCGGCATCAGAGGACATCACAAAACATGGGGACCTCAGTGTGACAGGTTCCTGTCCTACGGCTCAGGAAGAGAAGTTCTCTGCACAGGACCACAACTTCTGTATCAGTCTGTGCTTGAGAAGGTTTTATAGTTATTAAAAATGGGACTTTAAGAAAACCATGATTTTCAGAATTTGATGTAAGAAAATGGATGACTCAACAAACACAACACAGGTCCTGTTCCCTTCTCACCCGTCTGTGCTCCAGTCTTGTTAGCTGCTCCCTCCTCCACCTCAACAGCATGGCCAGCCCAGGCCTTCTAGACAGAAAGCAGCTCAGGCCTGGAATGGGCGGTGTGCAGACTCTCATAGATCCTGAGCCCACTGTGACGCAGGAGCTTCCAGGGAACCAAGTCAGAAAAGGGCTTTCGACCAAGTCGTGTGTGTGTGTGTGTGTGTGTGTGTGTGTGTGTGTGATCCTCCTTTTCTGTCCCATTTCACATCCTGAAATCTCCAATACCCCAAGGCCAAGCCACTGCCCTATTTGCTCTTCCTCACCATCATGACTAGGCTTTCTGTTCACAGACCACAAGGATGTGAATGGATGGATGGATGGATAGAGAGAGAGAGAGAGAGAGATGTAAGGCCTAAATTGTTTTCAGATGATAGATAGATAGATATGCTTATTATAAAGTATTGGCTCATGTGATTATGGTGACTGTCAAGTCGAAAACCTGAGTGTAGGCCAGCATACTGGGTCTCAGGAGACTAGTGTGCACAGGAATTCTGAAGACAGTCTGCTGAAGAATTTTTTTTAGGGGGGGTGAGGGGAGTCGATGGAGGGTGGAAGGAAATCAGTCTTACTCTCCTTTTCAGGCCTTCAACAGATTTGACAAGGCCTACCACATGGGGAGGACAATCCCCTTAACTCCAAGTGCACCAACTTATTACATGTCCCCAGGCTAAGTTAGTCATCTCCTCTCCCCTCCCCTGTGTCCCAACAGCCTACTCCACAGTCAGAATACCACACCTGCTGAGAGGCGCATGTATATTTTGTGCGCCATACTTCCTGTAGTCATTGGAAATGCAATGTGTCCCTTTTTCAAATGTGTAAAACAGTACAGTAGTCTGGACACGCTGGTACTCGATCATCCGGTGCTAACTTGAATTCCCTTGGGGAACAGGAGCTGAAGGAGGGTTCTCTTCAGGTGTGGGTCTCACTGTAAACGTAATCACCCTTGGCAAACCATCCTGACTCCATTCTTGCAACCCCACCTCTGCTCAGTTCACCACTAAGGTCACTCTGGCCGCCCCCAATAGGGAAACCCTAAAGCTTTCTTGCCTTGGCTCTTGTCATCCTTAAAAAGGTCTACCCTGTGAACATGTCTAACTGAATGATAACCAGACATCTGCTGTCCCTCTCAGTGCAATATGAGCTCCGTGAGGACACAGCACAACCCCTGTTCACCTTTACACCCGGTACCTGATAGTGACTGTCACATAATGAGTCAGTAAATATGGGGGTGACATGTGCTGCCTGGAGAAAGTAGGTGCTGAGGGAGGTGTCTTTTTTATTTGACGGGGCTTTGGGGGTTTTTTTCTTCGTTTTAGTACCACCGTTATAGTCCTCAGCCATTCTGTCAAATACGAAGATCATCACATTGATCATTTCCGTCGTCTTCTGCATCTGCCTGGGCATCCTGGTCCTTTGGAAATTAGGCATCGAGGAAGGTGAGAAGCAGGCTGACCTCTGACTCTTGGGCAGGACATAGTCTGTTAGGACTTTGGGGAGGTGAGCCATGGTCTCCCCAAGCTCCTATCCCCTTCCCATCTCTACATAGAAACAATGCACTTTCTTAGTGCTGAGCCCTCACACTCCACAGTAGCCATTGGAAATCATGGATATGAAAGTGTAAGGAGTCAATGGGGATTATAAGGAAACATATGTAATACTTTCAACAAGAAAGATTTAATAAGAATAAAATGCTTTTCCTATGAAAGTGTCAAATTTTAAAATCATAAATAATTGTTAGCATTATATGATATTACATTTATTTTTTTTTTAAACCTGCTGTGACCAACCACTTAATTAAGTCTGCCAAATGGTTTCTTATTGTTCTCAGGATAAAGGTGAAAATCCTGACTAAGGCCTAAATTGTTTTCAGTTTTCAATTGAGGGGTTATTTTAAAGCAAATAGGTGAACCTGGTGAAAGGGCTGAAGAGAGTGAAGAGGGAGTGTGGGAAAGAGAGGCTTTGTAATGACTTCCATGTGAGGACAGCCTGGGACCCCTTTCTCCAACCTCATGTCCTTTTACCCCTTCTTTGACTTTATGGTTGGAACACATCATAGTTCCCCAACTTGTACACTATTTCAAGCCTCTGGGGTCTGACGTGGACTGCTCTGTGTCCATAGAGTTCTTTTTCTCTCCTTCGGTACGGATTCAAAATCCTGCCTTTCTCCTTTCCTCCTTCCCAGGAAAAAGAAGAGAAGAAAGGACCGCAGATTGGTTTGGCTCAGTGGATAGAGCAGGGGTCCTCAAACTTTTTAAACGGGGGGCCAATTCACTGTCCCTCAGACCGTAGGAGGGCCGGACTATAGCTTTAAGAAAAACTATGAAAAAATTCCTATGCACACTGCACATATCTTATTTTGAAGTAAAAAAAACAAAACGGGAACAAATACAATATTTGTATTTGCATGTGGCCCGCGGGCAGTAGTTTGAGGACCCCCTGCTCCAGCCCATTTCCCAGGTAACGTGGTGTGGAGAACGGCCATCTTGTCGTCGCGCCTGAAGGTGAAGGAGCCATTTGTCCAGCATTTTAATCAGGTTTCCCCCAATTCTCAGCAGGTTACTTAAGAGAGAAGAGGCCGTCTTGTAGCCTGGAGTCTCTCTGGAGACAGGTAGGCTTCCTGTGCAAACAGAGATGGTGAGGGGGAGGA
>NW_006286791.1:435243-436337 GCF_000327345.1 Myotis davidii
CTCTGTTCTAGTTCTTCTTCCTACTCTGTTCTGGATCTGAAATCTATAGGTTCCTAAAAGTCAACTCTGAAAATAAAACACAAGGGTAGAAACTGCTATTTTTCTATACAGTTATTTATTTACTAGAGGCCCAGTACACGAATTCGTGCACCAGTGGGGTCCCTTGCCTGGCTTGTGGAATCTGGCTGAAACGTGCTCTCTGACTTCCCCCAATGGGTTCCGGGTTGCGAGAGAGCACAGGCCAGGCCAACGGACCTGACCTATCGGCGAGACCCCAGCAGCAATCTAACCTACCGGTGGGAGCATCTACCCACTGGTGGTCAGTGCACATCATAGTGAATGGTTGAGCGGCCTTAGCATATCATTAGCATATTACACTTTGATTGGTTGAATGGACAACCAGACAACCGGACATTTAGCATATTAGGCTTTTATTATGTAGGATTTTTGCCCTTCTAAAAATACCTTTAACAGTGTACAATTCAGAACATAAAAGTGTGCAACCTAAAACTTCCCAGACATGCTAAAAAGCAAGAAAATGTGATCCACAATCAAAAAATATGAATCAGTACCACTGACTCAGAAATAAACTAGACTCAGAAGTTGCCCTAGGCGGCTAGGACTCTCCAGTATAGCCTCCTCTGTATTATGTAGGCTTTTTGCCCTTCTAAAAATACCTTTAACAGTATACAATTCAGAACATTCAAGTGTGCAATCTAAAACTTCCCAGACATGCTAAAAGGCAAGAAAATGTGATCCACAATCAAGAAACAAATATCAATCAGTAAGCACTGACTCAGAAATAAACAAGACTCAGAAGTTGCCATAGGCGGCTAGGACTCTCCAGTATAGCCTCCTCTGGGTGGCATTTTCATATGCCTTATTATGTTATTAAAACACATCTCGCCAAAACCGGTTTGGCTCGGTGGATAGAGCGTTGGCCTGCAGACCGAAGGGTCCCAGGTTCAATTCCGGTCAAGGGCATGTACCTGGCTTGCGGGCACATCCCCAGTGGGGGATGCGCAGGAGGCGGCTGATCGATGTCTCTCTCTCATCGATGTTTCTGACTCTCTATCTCTCTCCCTTCCTCTCTG
>NW_006286791.1:436380-438508 GCF_000327345.1 Myotis davidii
CAAGGGCATGTACCTGGGTTGCAGGCACATCCCCAGTGGGAGATGTGCAGGAGGCAGCGGGTCGATGCTTCTCTCTTATCGATGTTTCTAACTTTCTATATCTCTCACTTCCTCTCTGTAAAAAATCAATAAAATATATTTTAAAAAACACACACATCTCTTGATCTTGTATAATCTAACTAAAGGCCTGGTAAATGAATTCGTGCACTGGTGGGGTCCCTTGGTCTGGCCTGCAGATATCCCCCAAAGGAGTCCTGGATTTCGAGAAGGCACAGGCCAGGCCAAGAGACCCCATCAGTGCACATGTGGGCTGGAAAGGGACCGCTAGAGGGCTCCAGGGCATATCCGGCCAACTCGCCCAGTCCCAATTTGCTGGACCCCAGCAGCAAGCTAACCTACTGGTCGGAGCATCTGGCCCCTGGTGGTCAGTGCGTGTCATACCTACCAGTGGAATGGTGGAACGGTTGCTTAGGCTTTTATATATATAGATGGAAGGCCACTCCACAGGCTGTAGAGATAGTTCATCAGGTCCCCATATTGGGCTGTGTTCATATTTCTAGTTTTGTTTGTGGAAACCTGAGTAAATGTGACTACTGATTTTTATATTTCTCAACAGCACTGTGCTACCCAAGTACACATCTCAGGAACCGAATGTGGAAACAATCAGGGACGCCGGAGGTGAAGGACTGAGCACGGTGCCTGTTGGTTCCCCAGTTGAGCTAGTCCATGCATCGGGAGCAGTCCCGGAAGTCACAAGAAATTGTGGTGAGTCCCTTCTCCCCAAGAGCTCATCCCCTTTGAATAGAAGCTCCTCAGCAGGTTTGGTTGGTTAGTAGTTAAAAAAAAAAAAAAGTTTGGCTTTATGGACTGTGACAGGCAGTGGGTAACTGGAGACTTCAGTATAATATTGTGAAGACACTAAGATTCCAGAGTTCTCTGCTATCCTGTCTCGTTTCTGGATTGATACAACCATCATTTTCCCTCAAACCTTGTTTTCTCCTCTTGGATCCTAGAGTGCTGATGCTGCAAATGAACAGGCGAGACCCCTGCAGGCCACCTGTGGACGTGCAGTGAGAGTCAGCATGCATCTGGTTAGTGGAACTGCCAAGAGGAATATATGCAAAGCCGGTGCTGACCGACACACAGCTTTACAGGTCATAATGCTAGAAGTGTCCGCAGTAGGTTTACTCCCCGATGAGAGCAGGGGAGCATCTGTTGTGCTGAAGTGAGGAGTATTAGGGAGTGAAATTGAGAAGCCCTGGTAGGTAGATAGTCGTCATTCCCCTTATTAATTTATAAAGACTGAAATATAGAAATATAACAGAATAAGTTGTATTTTTTTAAAAAAGGAAGTTTGGCTTTGATATAAATGCTGCCCGTCTCAAGCGCGGCTGGCCAAGAACCAGTGTTTAGAACAGGAGCAGAGTGGGCTTTGGGGCGCTTCTGACGTCTCATGTGGAGTCACTGTTCGCAGGGCAGGCTTGTCAAGTACTGTGTCAAGGCCGAGGGAATGGCGTGTAACGCACCGCACAGAACCACAGCCTGGGCACCTGCATAAGGACTCCATCCGGACACCGATAGGAGTGGGGCCTCCTCTCCCGGTGGGCAATAAGGACTCGGGGTCCGACCTCCCCATGCTGGAGCCTGGCTGCAGCGAGGGCAATGCTCAGAGCCCTGCAGGACTTCCCCCCAGAGGGGTGCGGCCGCCTGCGGTGCGACCCCCTCCAGCTTCTCTCTCCACCTGAGGACCCTCCAGTGGCTGGGAGTCTGCGCCTGATGATCGCTTCTAAGGAAGGCTCCCTCGCTCGGTGTGTGAGCTGTGTGATTCTATTGGCTCCCCGGGGAGGTCTCCCCTAATAAACCTGGCATCTGGGACTCAGAGGGGCCATGGGAAGTGGCCGACTGTGTGCTCATGTGCCCCAGGCACCCCAGGCACCAGTGCAGCCTGCGGGGCGAGGGCTGCCCATCCCAGGAAACAGGAGGCCCTGCAGCCTCGGGCACTGGCAGTCAGAGAGTTGGGTGGACTCAGGAGACAGCTGGGCACCACAGGCAGGCCGCCCCTCGGAGGCCACGTGTCCTCAGACTCCGCGTTGAACTTGGATTTTCACAGGAAACAGCCAAGGAGGAG
>NW_006286791.1:438527-439742 GCF_000327345.1 Myotis davidii
CCCCTTCCAGCGCCATCTGCAAGCCATGGCCAGGCCATCACAGAGCCTCAGCGTTCCTGCAGACATGCCCCGGGTGGAACTGGGTTCCTCCCCACCTGGTCCTCCAGGTCGGATTGGTCTCCCAGTCCGACGCAGCCTGCAAGTCCACCCTCAATGCCAGCAGGGCTCTGTCTGAAGGGACACTGGCTTTGGAAACCTGTGCTTTTGAGACACTTTTTTTTAATCGATTTCTGGCTCCTGGTGGGTAAAGGCAAAGTGCTCCCTGGCTCCTGACAGCTCCTCAGGATGCCCAGCGCCCCTGCTTCTCACTGCCCCTCCTTCCTGGTGACCTTGGGGTGCCCTTGAGCATGCAGCCCCACCCGCTCTCTTGCCAGCACCAGCATCAGGAGGTAACCAGGGCTCTGAGCACCACCAAGAATGTCAGGTCCCTGGAAGCACCTGACATGAACGCTCTGCAGAGAAACGGGTAGGAGACCTCTGTGTGTGACTGTCCTTTCAGTTCAAGTACAAACCTCACACATAAGGAAGCCAGTGCGGTGACAGGCAGGAAATAGAGCCTGGCCCTGGAGCTTGCCTTGGCTGATGAAGGCATGTGTGTGCATGCAAACACATGTGTATGTGTGTATATGTGTTTTTGTGGGGAGAGTGTGCGCTGATGTGCATGTGTGTGGTTGTGTGCACATTGTGTGTATATGTTGCTGTATGTGTACACATGTGCATGTGTGTTGTGCTTTGCATGCCTGCGTGTTTGAGTGTGTGTGTGAGCTCTGTGTGTTAGGGCATGTACATATGTGCAGATCTTCCATTCTGCTGTTTCCCTGACAGCAGCCTGCTGGCTCCGCTGCCCCTAGAACTCCATCCCCGATCCTGGGGGAAATCTCACAATAGCAGAGCCTCCCTCCTGGCACCACAGGCTGGGGAGCCTTGACGGGGGTCACGTGGGGTCTGAAGCCTTTGGCCAGGCCACCCCCTGCTCAGCCCCCAGCCTGAGTGGGGCTCCCCTTTTCATGCTCCCCTATCATGCAGGCGGAGGTGGGTGCTGGGTGGCAGGCCTGCCCCACAGAGGAGGCTGCCCTGCCCTAGGATGTCTGTCCTGCCCCTCAGGCCCGGGCTCCTGTCCCTTTCTAACTGCATCTAACACCTGTGCAGCCTCTGGTCTCAGCCGCTCCCAGGCGGACACACACAACATCTGGCTGGCAGCCCTGGAATAAAAGG
>NW_006286791.1:440143-441155 GCF_000327345.1 Myotis davidii
ATGGGAGAGGGACAGAGAGAAACATCAATGAGAGAGAAACATCGATCAGCTGCCTCCTACACACCCACTATTGGGGATGTGCCCACAACCAAGGTACATGCCCCTGACCAGAATTGAACCTGGGACCTTTCAGTCCCCAGGCCGACGCTCTATCCACTGAGCCAAACCGGCTTCGGCAACTGCTCCTTTTTCAAATGATTTCACAAACAAGTACATGGGAGAAAAACTGCTTATTGTGAAGAAATTCCACTGGCTCCCTTGTGGCTCTCTGTGTCTCCCTGTTCCAGTCTCCCAGGGCTGGACCCCACTCCCTGGGGTCAGGGTGCGTCTCCCAGACTCTGCATCTCCAGCCAAGCCGCCGCAAGCAGGCCTCTGCAGATGTGTGTTGCACTGCTGCCCACCTGAAGGTGACCTTAGTGACAAGCTCAATGTCTGCTGCCTTCCTGGAGTCCTTGGCCAAGGATGTGACTCTGCTGCCGCCTGGTGGTGGGAGTTAGAATCGCATGTAATCATCTGTGGGCTGGGCACCCACTAGAGAGGGCTCGTGAACTGGACAGGACGGCAATCTGATCCTCAAAAGGGGTGATAAACCTGCCCGAGGTCACACAGCACTCCTCAGCAGACCAGGACTACCCTGGCTTCCTCAGTGCCTCCTGACTGATAGGTTAAGGGTGACACCTAACACTCACCAGGGAGGGTGAGTCCTGCCTTGGGGTCAGGCAGATGGGGTGGGTCCTGGCCAGGCCATCACCAGTGGGGAACAGCAGGCAAGTGACTCAGCTCTGAAACCTGGATCTCCACGCTAACAGTGAAGCCCTTTGCCAGCTTCTGGGTGGGCTGGATGGGGGCCACCAGGCTCCAATGTGGTTGGCACAGGACCTGGCACACAGTAGGTGCTCAGTGAATGCTTTTCCTGCTACTGCTGCTTACAGTGGAAATGAGGGTCCAGGAGGGGGTGTGGTTCATTCTTGCTCCAAAACCACGTGACTACATTCAAGTCTCATCTTGGGTG
>NW_006286791.1:441947-445190 GCF_000327345.1 Myotis davidii
GGCCTAAGCAAGAACTGCAGTGACGACAAGGCCACGGGCATCTAAGGACAGCTCAGTTATGGCTGCAGCCGGACCCATCAGGATCCCAACCCCCTTCTTTTGGTTCGATGACACACCAGGCTGCACAAAAGTGAGGGCGTCTGTGAGGACAGCCGGTCTGAGGAGACTCGGGAGGAGCAAGGACCTAGAGACTCTGCCCCAGCCCCGAAGCAAAGGCCACTTTTGCCTCCCACACCGGGCACCCCATGTTCCTTATGGATATGGATTAACTGGCAGGAGTGGGGGGCCTTCCTGCTGGAGGAGGGGGCGGGTGGGAATAGGAGGATTCTGGGGAAGCTCCCACAGGGGTGCGGGCCCCTTTTGAGATGGGGGCCAAGCCCAGAGTGATGGAGACACACGGGGTGTGTGCATGTGTGTGTCTGTGTCTGTGTGTGTTCGTTGCTTTCCACTTAAAATGACAGCGCACGGTGTCACTGCGTGTGGAAAAGGAATCACTTTGGAAATTTTTCTTTCATGTGTCCTCCCTTCTGGGGTTGGGGGGTGTTAGTGAAGCTGCTACATGACCATCACTTCCAAGGGACAGCCAGAGATCCCCGGGTCCTGGGGAGGCCTGTGGGCTGCACTGGGGATGCTGGTCAAGGGAATGACCCAGGTCCCAGGTAGGACAGGGCGGGACGGCTCGCATATCTGTCATGCTACTCAGAATGGTGCACAATATAAAACTGATGAATTGTTTATTTCTGGAATTTTCCATTTAATACATTTTTAATATATTTTATTGATTTTTTACAGAGAGGAAGGGAGAGGGATAGAGAGTTCGAAACATCAATGAGAGAGAAACATCGATCAGCTGCCTCCTGCACACCCCCTACAGGGGATGAGCCCACAACAAAGGTCCATGCCCTTGACCGGAATCGAACCTGGGACCCTTGAGTCTGCAGGCTGACACTCTATCCACTGAGCCAAACCGGTTAGGGCTATTTAATATTTTTGAATCACTCCTACTCACTGCATGTAACTGAAACCACAGAAAGGAAAAGTGCAGATAAGGGAGGGCAGTTGTACTTTTCAAAGACACCCAGGCATGCAGTCGTGTGGAAATACTGAACAGTGAGTCCATGAAAGGGATCATCAAACCCGGCAAAAAGCATGGCTTGGGTCACCCACATGCTCATGGGCACCACAGGGCACAGGGCCACCCAGCGCCACTCCCACCTGTGGCTTGTCCCATCCTAGGCTTCGTCCTGACTCGGCCTGTGCTTTGCTTCCCGAAGCGCTGCCTGCACCTCCCCATGTCCTGAGGCCTCTGGAAGTGGAGCTCAGGCCCAGCTGCCTCATCAGCCCTGAAGGCAGGTCCAGACTAAGGTTTTCATCCGATCCAATCTGTGCAAACCCATCAGCATAATCTTCAGAGGTTTTCCCATCCAAAGTGTTTCCTCCACTCACATTGGGATTCTTTTACATCACTTCTCTTTTTTAAATGTATTTTATTGATTTTTTACAGAGAGGAAGGGAGAGAGATAGAGTCAGAAACATCGATGAGAGAGAGACATCGATCAGCCGCCTCCTGCACATCCCCCACTGGGATGTGCCCACAACCCAGGTACATGCCCTTGACCGGAATCGAACCTGGGACCTTTCAGTCCGCAGGCCGACGCTCTATCCACTGAGCCAAACCGGTTTCAGCTGGCTCTATTTCTGTTCATCAGTTTATGTCGTTCGTTATATTCCACAAATGAGTGAGATCATGTGATATTTATCCTTCTCCAACTGGCTTATTTCACTTAGCATGATACTCTCCAGGTCCATCCATGCTGCTTGCAAACGGTAAAAATTCCTTCTTTCTTTTTTACAGCAGCTTGGTATTCCATTACCTTGTTCGTAAAATATAGTAAAGAAAGGTGTAAATTAGAAACATTGAAGTTTGAAATTATGAAACTATTTATTGAACTCAGAATAGAAAGGTAATACAAAAAAAGTTAAAACAAATGCACCTGTGGCCATCACCGCCCCCCTGGATCGCTGCAGCGCCCACCAGGGGGCGGTAGCGCCCACTTTGGGAATCACTGGTGTAGATGTACCACTGCTTTTACCACTGCTGATGGGCACTTAGGCTCTTTCCAAGTCTTAGCTATTGTAAGTTGCGCTGCTATGAACATAGGGGCGCATATGTCCTTTCTGATTGGTGTTTCTGGTTTCTTGGGATATATTCCTAGAAGTGGAATTACTGTGTCAAATGGGAGTTCCATTTTTAAATTTTTGAAGAAACTCCATACTGTTCTCCACAGTGGCTGCACCAGTCTGCATTCCCACCAGCAGTGCACGAGGGTTCCTTTTTCTCTGAATCCTCGCCAGCACTTGTTTGTTGATTTTTTGATGATAGCCATTCTGACAGGTGTGAGATGGTGTCTCATTGTCGTTTTGATTTGCATCTCTCAGAGTAGTGACTTTGAGCATGTTTTCACATGTCTCTTGGCCTTCCTTATGTCTTATTTCAAAAAGTGTCTATTTAGGTCCTTTGCCCATTTTTTGATTGGACTGTTTGCCTTCCTTCTGTTCATTTGTATGAGTTCCCTGTAAATTTTGGAGATTAAACTCTTATTGGAGATAACATTGGCAAACATGCAGTGGGCTTTCTTCTTGTTTTGTTAATGGTTTCTTTTGCTGTGCAGTAGCTTTTTATTCTGATGTAGTCCCATTTGTTTATTTTCTCTTTAGTTTCCATTGTCCTAGGAGCTGTATCAGTAAAGATATTGCTACAACATATGTCTAATCTGTTGCTGCCTATGGACTCTTCTAAGATTTTTATGGTTTCCCGTCTTCTGTTTAAGTCCTTTAGCCATTTTGAGTTTATTTTTGTATATGGCGTAAGTTGGTGATCTAGATTCCTCTTTTTTTTGCATGTATCTGTCCAATTTTCCCAACACAATTGATTGAAGAGACTATCTTAACTCCATTGTATGCTCTTGCCTCCTTTGTCAAATATTAATTCTGCATAATGACTTGGGTCGATTTCTGGGTTCGATGTTTGGTTCCATTGTTCTGTATGTCTGTTCTTGTGCCAATACCATGCAGTTTTGAGAACAGTGGCTTTATAATATAGTTTGAATTCTGGTATTGTGATCCCTCCAACTTTGTTCTACTTTCTCAGGATTGCTGCAGCTATTTGGGTCTTTTTTATTCCAGATGAACTTCTGGAGAGTTTGTTTGAGGTCTGTGAAATATTCCATTGGTATCTTAATG
>NW_006286792.1:0-1077 GCF_000327345.1 Myotis davidii
TATTCACACATAAACTTCTCTCACCGCTCAAGTGTTCTCCAGGGAAGACCTTTAAAAGCATGACGGAAAGGTATGTGTGTGTGTGTGTGTGTGTGTGTGTGTGTCTTTCTTGCCCAGTAACATATGCTACCACAAAGTAGAAAATTAGTACAAACACCGCTCCTTTTCCAATCTCAACAGAAAAATGTTTTCTGACTTTTTTTTTCTTTTTTTTTTAATTTTATTTTTTATTACAAAGGGTATTACATATGTGTCCATTTTTTCCCCCTGCCCTAGACAGTCCCCTAGCCTCCCCTATTCCCCAGTGATTGACTTTTTAAAATCAATGTGAAAATTATAGCTTTATTATCAACTAATATCAATCATATTCAGATATTATAATAATAACATTAATTCAATATGTGCCAGTGCGATAGTCAAATTTTTATATACTTGATATTATGGCTTATAACAGCCTGCTTTAGATACCATTACATTGTCCTCTTACCAACTGGGAAAACTGCAGCTTAAGAGAGTTTTACAATAGTAAAAGGAGTCACAGCTAGAAGGTGGCATATCAAAAATTTGAACCCAGCTCGGCCAGCATGGCTCAGTGTTTGAGTGTCAACCTATGAACCAGTAGATCATGGTTCAATCCTATGCCCAGATTGTGGGCTCAATCCCCAGTGTGGAGCATGCAGAAGGTTGCCTTCAGTGATACTCTCATCATTGATGTCTCTATCTCTCCTTCTCCCTTCCTCTCTGAAATCAATAAAACTATACTTTTTTTTTTAAAAAAAAAAGGCTATTACAGACTATGAATAAAGCATATTCATGAGGACATGAATAGAAATATTATCAAGTTGTGTATAGTTGAAGAGATCTTATCACCATATTGCCTCACCTCTACATTTATGTTCTCCAAGTAATTGCCTTCAAATGGAATACTTAATAAACAATTAATTCTGGACATGTATTCTTTTTCTCCAAAATGAATTCTTCAGAAAACTATAATACAATATTCCTGACAAACATATTTCACCAAAACATGTATTTCAAGTCCAACAAGTTCTAGCCTTTTGACAGGATACTCACAGA
>NW_006286793.1:0-377 GCF_000327345.1 Myotis davidii
TATCCTTCAACATTTCATGTAATACTGGTTTGGAAGTGATGAATTTCTTTAGCTATTTCTTGTCTGTGAAGCTCTTCATCTGACCTTCAATTCTATAGCTTTGCTGGGTAAATTAATCTTGTTTGTAGGCCCTAGCTATTCACCACTTTGAACATTTCTTGTTACTCCCTTCTGGCCTGCAAAGTGTCTATTGAGAAATCAGCTGACAGTTGTATGGGGACTCCCTTGTAGGTAACTAACTGCTTTTCTCTTGCTGCTTTTAAGATAATCTCTTGGTCTTTAAACCTTGGCATTTTAATTATGATGTGTCTTGGAGTGGGCCTCTATGGATTCCTCTTGTTTGAGACTCTCTCTGCTTCCTGGACTTGTAAGTCTAT
>NW_006286794.1:0-8248 GCF_000327345.1 Myotis davidii
GCGGCATTCAAGACCCAGAATCCGCCATGCCTGTGGCCTGTCTTTCCAATCAAATCACGATCACAATCACGATACGGGGTGCAGGCAAGGCAGTTTTTGGGTCTCAGAATGCCGCCTTGCCTGCAGCCCAGCTTTCAAATCATGATCATGGGCAGCAGACAAGGTGACATTGCGAGACCCAGAAGCCTCCATGTCTCCAGCAGTGATTCGTGAGCGGGATCGTGATCATGGTCGTGACCAGGCAGCCCTCAAAAGTATCCACCTTGCTGCAGCACATAATTGTGATCAGAAAAATGGTCAACAGGCAAGGAAACAGCCCCGACCATAGAGCCGACTCTCCTGTGGCCGATGATTTTGATTTGAATGCCTGGTCGCAGGCAAGGCGACTTTGCGAGACCCAGAAGCCTCCATGCAACATTCTGCAACGGAGAAACCGCCTTGCCTTCTACCTTGCTTTATGATCGCGAAGAGGATCACGATCAAAATCATGATCAAAATATGCCTTGGAGGCAACACGGCTTCTGGATCCCGGAATGTCACCTTGCCTGTGGTCCGTGATCATGATTTGAAATGTGGGCTGCAGGCAAGGGGGCATTCAAGACCCAGAAGCCGCCATGCCTGCGGCCTGTCTTTCCAATCAAGATCACGATCACAATCACGATATGGGGTGCAGGCAAGGCAGCTTCTTAGTCTCAGAAAGCCGCATTACCTGCAGCCCAGCTTTGAAATCATGATCTCGGGCAGCAGGCAAGGAGACATTGCGAGACCCAGAAGCCTCCATGTCTCCAGCTGTGATTCGTGAGCGGGATCGTGATCGTGATTGTGGTCAATTCCAGACAGCCCGGCAAAAGGATCCCCCTTGCTGCAGCACATAATTGTGATAAGAAAACTGGCCCACAGGCAAGGAGACAGCCGGGACCCAGGAGCCGACTTGCCTGTGGCCGATGATTTTATTAGATTGCTGGGCCGCAGACAAGACGACATTCTGCTACCTAGAAACCGCCTTGCCTGCTACCTTGCTTTCTGATTGCGATCAGGATCACGATCAAAATCATGATCAAAATGTGGCTTGGAGGCAACACGGCTTCTGGGTCCCGGAATGCCACCTTGTCTGTGGTCCGTGATCATGATTTGAAAGGTGGGCCGCAGGCAAGGTGGCATTCGACACGCAGAAGCCGCCATGCCTGCGGCCTGTCTTTCCAGTCAAGATCACGATCACGATCACGGTATGGGATGTAGGCAGGGCAGCTTCTGGGTCTCAGAATGCCGCCTTGCCTGCAGCCCAGCTTTCAAATCATGATCACGTGCCGCAGGCAAGGCAACATTGCGAGACCCAGAAGCCTCCATGCCTCCAGCAGTGATTCGTGATCGTGATCATGTACATGGTCGTGACCAGACAGCCTGACAAACGACTCCACCTTGCTGCAGCACATAATTGTGATCAGAAAACTGGTCCACAGGCAAGGAGACAGCCGGGACCCAGGAGCCGACTTACCTGTGGCCGATGATTTTGAGTTGAATCCTGGGCAGCAGGCAAGGCGACATTCTGCGACCCAGAAACCACCTTTCCTGCTAGTTTTTCTCTGACTGCGATCAGAATCACGATCAAAGTCATGATCAAAATATGTATTGGAGGCAACACGGCTTCTGGGTCCCGGAATGCCACCTTGCCTGCGGCCCGGGATCATGATTTGAAAGCTGAGGTGCAGCCAAGACGGCATTCGAGACGCAGAAGCCGCCATGCCTGTGGCTGTCTTTCCGATCAAGATCACGATCACGATCAGGATACGGGGTGCAGGCAAGTCGGCTTCTGAGTCTCAGAATGCCGCCATTCCTGCAGCCCAGCTTTCAAATCATGATCCCGGGCCGCAGGCAAGGCGACATTGCGAGACCCAGAAGCCTCCATGCCTCCAGCAGTGATTCGTGATCGTGATCGTGATCATGGTCGTGACCAGACAGCGCGTCCGCAAGATCAACTTTGCTGTAGCACATAATTGTGATCAGAAAACTGGCCCACAGCCAAGGAGACAGCCGGGACCCAGGAGCCGACTTGTCTGTGGCCGATGATTGTGATTTGAAAGCTGGGCCGCAGGCAAGGCCACATTCTGCGACCCAGAAACCGCCTTGCCTGCTACCTTGCGATCAAAATCATGATCCAAATATGGCTTGGAGCAAACGCGGCTTCTGGGTCCCGGAATGCCACCTTGCCTGTGGTCCGTGACCATGATTTGAACGGTGGACCGCAGGCAAGGTTGCCGGAGCCGGTCCATTCTTGCTGTTTTATGGGACCCGTCATTTATGGCATACTGTTCTTAATATATTTGCTCTCCTTCTTGGCACTATGTGTTTTAACCAAGGTCACCTCTCTGAGAAATGTTGTTTCCCCAGTAGAGATTTTCCCCTGAGGTTAGGGAGGGAATAAAACCCCTTCTCTAAGTTCCAGGTTGGTAATTAATCTCTTTAACTACGAACAATCATGCTTAAGTTACATAATCTTTACTCCCTGGAATGGAGATAAGAAACGCCCTAACCTTTGGAATAGAGATTGATAGGATTAGAATCAACTGGTATAAATACAGTTTCAACAAGACAACAAGAGACAGAACTTAGCTACAGACCTTAGAAGGCAGACCTCATAATACAGATCTTAGAAGACAGAACTTACAACACAGAACTTAGAGACAGAAGACTTCGCTGGAGAGAACATGGAAAAAGATCCTGGACAGAACCTGGCTACAGAACTTGGTTGGAGAACCTAGGCAGAACCTTGCTGAAGGAACAGGCTACAGAACCTGGCGACCGAACCTGGCTGGAGAACCTAAACTGAACCTGGCTGGAGAACCTAGTGAGAGACATGGCTACAGAACCTGGCTGGAGAACCTGGAGAATGTGGCTGGAGAACCTAGCAAGAGAACAGGGACACAGGACTTGGCTGGAGATTGTGGCTAGATATCCTGGCAAGGCTGCTGATCACCTGAACGCTGTGTCATTCCTTCTTCGCCAACTCCGTCCACATCTTTGGGGACCCATGGACCTTCTGGGGCTGGACCCCAGCACAAGGTGGCATTCTGAGACCCAGAGGCCGCCTTGCCTGCGGCCTGGCTTTCTGATCACGATCACGATCATGATATGGGCTGGAGGTAACGCGGCTTCTGGGCATGTGAATGCGACTTTGCCTGTGGTCCGTGATCATGATTAGAATGCTGGGTGCAGTCCAGGTGGCATTCCAAGACCCAGAGGCCGCCTTGCCAGCAGCCTGGCTATCTGATCACAATCACGATAATGATCACAATCATAACCACAACCACAACCACAACCACTATCACGATCACGATATAGACCTCAAGCAAAGGCTTCTGGGTCTCGGAGTGGCGCAGTACCTACGGCCCTTGGTCATGATTTGAAAGCTGGGCTGCAGGAAAGGCGACATTCTGTGACCCAGAAACCGCCTTGCCTGCCTCCTTGCTTTCTGATCACGATCAGGATCACGATCAAAATCATGATAACAATATGGCCTAGAGGCACCGCGTCTTCTGGGTCCCAGAATGGCACCTTGCCTGTGGTCCATGATCATAATTTGAAAGGTGGGCCCCAGGAAAGGCGGCATTCGAGACGCAGAAGCCGCCATGCCTGCGGCCTGTCTTTCAAATCAAGATCACGATCACGATCACGATACGGGGTGCAGGCAAGGCAGTTTTTGGGTCTCAGAATGCCGCCTTGCCTGCAGCCCAGCTTTCAAATCATGATCACGGGCCGCAGGCAAGGCGACATTGCGAGACCCAGAAGCCTCCATGCCGCCAGCAGTGATTCGTGATCGTGATCGTGATCATGGTCGTGACCAGACAGCCTGGCCTCAGGATCCACTTTGCTGCAGCACATAATTGTGATCAGAAAACTGGCCCACATGCAAGGAGACAGCCGGGACCCAGAAGCCGACTTGCCTGTGGCCGATGATTTTGATATGAATGCTGGGACGCAGGCAAGGCAACATTCTTCGACCCAGAAACCGCCTTGCCTGCTACCTTGCTTTCTGAGCACAATCAGGATCATGATCAAAATCATGATAACAATATGGCCTTGAGGCAAGGCGTCTTGTGTGTCCCAGAATGCCACTTTGCCTGTGGTCTGTGATCATGATTTGAAAGTTTGGCCACAGGCAAGGTGGCATTCTGAGACACAGAGGCCGCCTTGCCTGCGGCCTGGCTTTCTGATCCCGATCACGATCACGGTATGGGAAGGAGGCAACGCGACTTCAGGGTCTGGGAATGCCACCTTGCCTGTGGTACGTGATCATGATTTGAATGCTGGGTGCAGTCCAGGTGGCATTCCAAGACCCAGAGGCCGCCTTGCCAGCAGTCTGGCTTTATGATCACAATCACGATCACGATCACAATCAGAACCACAACCACAACCACTATAAGGTTCATGATATAGGCCTCCAGCAAAGGATTCTGGGTCTCAGAATCCCGCCTTGCCTGCGGCCCGTGATCATGATTTGAAAGCTGGGCTGCAGGCCAGCCAGCATTCTGAGTAACAGTCGCTGACATGCCTGCGGCCAGTGATTGAGTTCAGAAACCCAGACCACAGGAATGGAGGCCTCCTGGGTCCCAGGAGCTACCTTTGCTGCGGCCACGGATCATGATTGGAAAGCTGGGCTGCAGGCAAGGCGGTATTCTCAGACCGAGAAGCCACCTTCCTGCGGCCCATATCGTGATCGTGATCTTGATTGCAAAATCAGGCCACAGGCAATTCGGCACACCAGAACCCAGGATGCACGTTGCTACAGCACATAATTGTGATCAGAAAACTGGCCAACAGACAAGGAGACAGCCGGGACCCAGGAGCCAACTTGCCTGTTGCCAATGATTTTGATTTGAATGATGGGCCGCAGGCAAGGCGACATTCTGCAACCCAGAAACCGCCTTGCCTGCCACCTTGCTTTCTGATTGCGATCAGGATCACGATCAAATTCATGATCAAAATATGGCTTGTAGGCAACAGGGCTTCTGGGTCCTGGAATGCCACCTTGCCTGTGGTCCGTGATCATGATTTGAAATGTGGGCTGCAGGCAAGGTGGCATTTGAGACGCAGAATCCGCAATGCCTTGGGCCTTCTTTCCAATGAAGACCACGATCACGATCACGATATGGGGTGCAGGCAAGGCAGCTTCTGGGGCTCAGAATGCCGCCTTGACTGCAGGCCAGCTTTCAAATCATGATCACGGGCCGCAGGCAAGGCGACATTGCGAGACCCAGAAGCCTCCAAGCCTCCAGCAATGATTCGTGATCGTGATCGTGATCGTGTTCGATTCCAGACAGCCCGGAAAAGGATCTACCTTGCTGCAGCATATAATTGTGATCCTAAAACTGGCCCACAGGCAAGGAGACAGCCCGGACCAAGGAGCAGACTTGCCTGTGGCCGATGATTTTGATTTGAATTATGGGGCGCAAGCAAGGCAACAATCTCCGACCCAGAAAAAAACTTGCCTGCTACTTGCTTTCTGATTGCGATCAGGATCACGATCAAAATCTTGATCAAAATATGGCTTGGAGGCAACAGGGCTTCTGGGTCCTGGAGCACCTTGCCTGTGGTCCGTGATCATGATTTGAAAAGTTGGCTGCAGGCAAGGCGGCATTCAAGACCCAGAATCCGCCATGCCTGCGGCCTGTCTTTCCAATAGAGATCACGATCACAATCACGATATGGGGTGCAGGCAAGGCAGCTTCTTGGTCTCAGAAAGCCGCCTTGCCTGCAGCACAGCTTTGAAATCATGATCTCGGGCAGCAGGCAAGGCGACATTGCGAGACCCAGAAGCCTCCATGTCTCCAGCAGTGATTCGTGAGTGGGATCGTGATCGTGATTGTGGTCTATTCCAGACAGCCCAGCAAAAGGATCCCCCTTGCTGCAGCCCTTAATTGGGATCAGAAAACTGGCCAACAGGCAAGGAGACAGCCGGGATCCAGGAGCTGACTTGCCTGTAGCCGATGATTTTGATTTGAATGCTGGGCCGCAGTCAAGGCGACATTCTGCGGCCCAGAAACCGCCTTGCCTGCTACCTTGCTTTTGATTGCGATCAGGATCACGATCAAAATCATGATCAAATTATGGCTTGGAGGCAACACGGCTTCTGAGTCCCGGAATGCCACCTTGCCTGTGGTCCGTGATCAAGATTTGAAAAGTGGGCCGCAGGCAAGGCGGCATTCAAAACGCAGAAGCCGCCATGCCTGCGGCCTGTCTTTCCAATCAAGATCACGATCATGATCACGATATGAGGTGCAGGCAAGGCAGCTTCTGGGTCTCAGAATGCCGTCGCAGCCAGGCGGCATTCGATACGAAGAAGCCGCCATGCCTGCGACCTGTCTTTCCAATCAAGATCACGATCACGATCACGATATGGGGTGCAGGCGAGGCAGCTTCTGGGTCTCAGAATGCCGCCTTGCCTGCAGCCCAGCTTTCCAATCATGATCACGGGCAGCAGGCAAGGCGAAATTGCAAGACCTAGAAGCCTCCATGCTTCCAGCAGCGATTTGTGACCGTGATATTGGTCGATTCCAGACACCCAGGCAAAACGATCCACCTTGCTGCAGCACATCATTGTGATCGGAAAACTGGCCCACAGGCAAGCAGACAGCCGGGACCCAGGAGTCGACTTGCATGTGGCCTATGATTTTGATTTGAATTCGGGGCCTCAGTCAAGGCGCCATTCTGCAACCCAGGAACCGCCTTGCCTGCTACCTTGCTTTCTGATCGCGATCAGTATCACGATCAAAATCATGATTAAAATATGGCTTGGAGGCAGCACGGCTTCTGGGTCCTGGAATGCCACCTTGCCTGTGGTCCGTGATCATGATTTGAAATGTGGGCTGCAGGCAAGGGGGCAGCAAGACGCAGAAGCCGCCATGCCTGTGGCCGATCTTTCCAATAGAGATCACGATCACCATCACGATATGGGGTGCAGACAAGGCGACATTGCAAGACCCAGAATCCTCCATGTCTCCAGCAGTTATTCGTGATCAAGATCGTGATCGTGATCATGGTCCTGACCAGGCAGCCCTCAAAAGGATCCACCTTGCTGCAGCACATAATTGTGATCAGAAAACTGGCCAACAGGCAAGGAGACAGCCCGGACCAAGGAGCCGACTTGCCTGTGGCCAATGATTTTTATTTGAATGCCCAGTCCCAGGCAAGGCAACAATCTCCGACCCAGAAACCGATTTACCTACTACATTGCTTCTGATTGCGATCAGGATCACGATCAAAATCACGATCAAAATATGGCTTGGAGGCAACACGTCTTCTGGTTCCCGTAATGCCACCTTGCCTGCGGCCCGTGATTATGATTTGAAAGCTGGGGTGCAGCCAAGGCGGCATTCTAGACGCAGAAGCCGCCATGATCACGGGCAGCAGGCAACACGACATTGCAAGACCTAGATGCCTCCATGCCTCCAGCAGCGAATTGTGATCGTGATCGTGATCGTGACCGTGGTTGGTTCCAGACACCCAGGCAAAACGATCCACGTTGCTGCAGCACATAATTGTGATCAGAAAACTGGCCCACAGGCAAGGAGACTGTCGGGACCCAGGAGCCGACTTGCATGTGGCCAATGATTTTGATTTGAATGCGGGGTCTCAGTCAGGCGCCATTCTGCAACCCATAAACCGCCTTGCCTGCTACCTTGCTTTCTGATTGTGATCAGGATCACGATCAAAATCATGATCAAAATCATGTGGCTTGGAGGCAACACGGCTTCTTGGGGCCCGTGATCATGATTTGAAAGCTGGGGTGCAGCCAAGGCGGCATTCTAGACGCAGAAGCCGCCATGATCACGGGCAGCAGGTAAGGCGGCATTGCAAGACCTAGAAGCCTCCATAAGTCCAGCAGCGATTTGAGATCATGATCGTGATCGTGGTCGATTCCAGACACTCAGGCAAAACGATCCACCTTGCTGCAGCACATAAATGTGATCGGAAAACTTGCCCACAGGCAAGGAGACAGCCAGGACCCAGGAGCCGACTTGCCTGCTACATTGCTTCTGATTCCGATCAGGATCACGATCAAAATCATGATCAAAATATGGCTTGGAGGCAACAAGATTTCTGGGACCTGTAATGCCACCTTGTCTGTGGTCCGTGATCATGATTTGAAAGCTGGGTGCAGTCAAGGTAGCAATCCAAGACCCAGACGCTGCCTTGCCAACAGCCTGGCTTTCTGATCACGATAACGATCACAATCACAACCACAAACATA
>NW_006286794.1:8350-10354 GCF_000327345.1 Myotis davidii
CGCAAGCAAGTTGGCGTTCGAGACGCAGAATCCTCCATGCCTGCGGCCTTCTGTCCAATGAAGACCACGATCACGATCACGATATGGGGTAAAGGCAAGCAGATTCTGGGTCTCAGAATGCAGCCTTGGCTGCAGCCCAGCTTTCAAATCATGATCACGGGCAGCAGGCAAGGCGACATTGAGAGACCCAGAAACCTCCATGAATCCAGCAGTGATTTGTGATCTTGATCGTGATCGTGGTCGATTCCAAACAGCCCAGCCAAAGATCACCTTGCTATAGCACACAATTGTGATCGGAAAACTGGCCCAAAGGCAATGAGACAGCCGGGACCCAGGAGCCGACTTGCATGTGGCCGATGATTTTGTTTTGAATATGGGGCCTCAGTCAAGGCGCCATTCTGCAACCCAGAAACCGCCTTGCCTGCTACCTTGCTTTCTGATTGCGATCAGGATCACGATCAACATCATTGTCAAAATATGGCTTGGAGGCAACACGGCTTCTGGGTCCCGGAATGCCACCTTGACTGTGGTCCCTGATTATGATTTTAAAGGTTGGCCGCAGGCAAGGCGGAATTCAAGACGCAGAAGCCGCCATGCCTGCGGCCTTTCTTTCCAATCAGGATCACGATCACGATCACGACATGGGGTGCAGGCAAGGCAGCTTCTGGGTCTCAGAATGCCGCATTCCCTGTAGCCCAGCTTTCAAATCATGATCACGGGCTACAGGCAAGGCGACATTGCGAGACCCAGAGGCCTCCATGCCTTCAGCAGTGATTCGTGATCGCGATCGTTATCACAGTTGTGACCAGACAGCGGGGCAAAAGGATCCACCTTGCTGCAGCACATAATTGTGATCAGAAAACTGGCCCACATGCAAGGAGACAGCCGGGACCCAGAAGCGTCCATGCCTCCAGCAATGATTCGTGATCGTGATCGTGATCGTGGTCGATTCCAGACAGCCTGGCAAAAGGATCCACCTTGTTGCAGCACAAATTGTGTTCAGAAAACTGGCCCCCAGGCAAGGAGAGATCCTGGACCAAGAAGCCGAATTGCCTGTGGCCGATTATTTTTATTAGAATACTGTGGCGCAGGCAAGGCGACAATCTACGACCCAGAGACAGGATCACGATCAAATCATGATCAAAATATGGCTTGGAGGCAACACGATTTCTGGTTCCTGGAATGCCACCTTTCCTGTGGTCCGTGATCATGATTTGAAAGGTGGGCCGCAGGCAAGGCGACATTCTGCGACGCAGAATACTCCATGCCTGCGGCCTACTTTCCATTGAAGACCACGATCACGATCACGATATGGGATACAGGCAAGGCACATTCTGGGTCTCAGAATGCCACCTTGCCTGCAGCCCAGCTTTCAAATCATGATCACGGGCTACAGGCAAGGCGACATTGCGAGACCCAGAGGCCTCCATGCCTTCAGCAGTGATTCGTGATCGCGATCGTTATCACAGTTGTGACCAGACAGCGGGGCAAAAGGATCCACCTTGCTGCAGCACATAATTGTGATCAGAAAACTGGCCCACATGCAAGGAGACAGCCGGGACCCAGAAGCGTCCATGCCTCCAGCAATGATTCGTGATCGTGATCGTGATCGTGGTCGATTCCAGACAGCCTGGCAAAAGGATCCACCTTGTTGCAGCACAAATTGTGTTCAGAAAACTGGCCCCCAGGCAAGGAGAGATCCTGGACCAAGAAGCCGAATTGCCTGTGGCCGATTATTTTTATTAGAATACTGTGGCGCAGGCAAGGCGACAATCTACGACCCAGAGACAGGATCACGATCAAATCATGATCAAAATATGGCTTGGAGGCAACACGATTTCTGGTTCCTGGAATGCCACCTTTCCTGTGGTCCGTGATCATGATTTGAAAGGTGGGCCGCAGGCAAGGCGACATTCTGCGACCCAGAAACCGCCTTGCCTGCTACCTTGTTTTCTGATCGCGATCAGGATCACGATCAGAATCATGATCAAAATATGGCTTTGA
>NW_006286794.1:12265-12694 GCF_000327345.1 Myotis davidii
CAGCGGGGCAAAAGGATCCACCTTGCTGCAGCACATAATTGTGATCAGAAAACTGGCCCACATGCAAGGAGACAGCCGGGACCCAGAAGCGTCCATGCCTCCAGCAATGATTCGTGATCGTGATCGTGATCGTGGTCGATTCCAGACAGCCTGGCAAAAGGATCCACCTTGTTGCAGCACAAATTGTGTTCAGAAAACTGGCCCCCAGGCAAGGAGAGATCCTGGACCAAGAAGCCGAATTGCCTGTGGCCGATTATTTTTATTAGAATACTGTGGCGCAGGCAAGGCGACAATCTACGACCCAGAGACAGGATCACGATCAAATCATGATCAAAATATGGCTTGGAGGCAACACGATTTCTGGTTCCTGGAATGCCACCTTTCCTGTGGTCCGTGATCATGATTTGAAAGGTGGGCCGCAGGCAAGGG
>NW_006286794.1:12921-14891 GCF_000327345.1 Myotis davidii
GGGGTCGATTCCAGACAGCCCGGCAATGGATCCACCTTGCTATAGCACACAATTGTGATCGGAAAACTGGCCCACAGGAAAGGAGACAGCCGGAACACAGGAGACGAGTTGCATGTGGCCGATGATTTTGATTTGAATGCTGGGCCGCAGACAAGGCGACATTCTGCGACCCAGAAACCGCCTTGCCTGCTACCTTGCTTCTGATTGCGATCATTGTCGCGATCAAAATCATCATCAAAATGTGGCTTGGAGGCAACACGGCTTCTGTGTCCCGGAATATCACCTTGCCTGTTGTCCATGATCATGATGTGAACGACCCAGAGACAGGATCACGATCAAATCATGATCAAAATATGGCTTGGAGGCAACACGATTTCTGGTTCCTGGAATGCCACCTTTCCTGTGGTCCGTGATCATGATGTGAAAGGTGGGCTGCCGGCAAGGCGACATTCAAGACCCAGAAGCCGCCATGACTGCGGCCTGTCTTTCCAATAGAGATCAGGATCACAATCACGATAGGGGGTGCAGGCAAGGCAGCTCCTCGGTATCAGGATGCCGACATGCCTGCAGCCCCGCTTTCAAATCATGATCATGGGCCGCAGGCAAGGCGACATTCAAGACCCAGAAGCCGCCATGACTGCGGCCTGTCTTTCCAATAGAGATCAGGATCACAATCACGATAGGGGGTGCAGGCAAGGCAGCTCCTCGGTATCAGGATGCCGACATGCCTGCAGCCCCGCTTTCAAATCATGATCATGGGCCGCAGGCAAGGCGACATTCAAGACCCAGAAGCCGCCATGACTGCGGCCTGTCTTTCCAATAGAGATCAGGATCACAATCACGATAGGGGGTGCAGGCAAGGCAGCTCCTCGGTATCAGGATGCCGACATGCCTGCAGCCCCGCTTTCAAATCATGATCACGGGCTGCAGGCAAGGCGACATTCAAGACCCAGAAGCCGCCATGACTGCGGCCTGTCTTTCCAATAGAGATCAGGATCACAATCACGATATGGGGTGCAGGCAAGGCAGCTTCTCGGTATCAGAATGCCGACATGCCTGCAGCCCAGCTTTCAAATCATGATCACGGGCTGCAGGCAAGGCGACATTGCGAATCCCAGAGGCTTCCATGTCTCCAGCAGTGATTCGTGATCGTGATTGTGATCATGGTCGTGACCATACAGCCCGGAAAAAGGATCCACCATGCTGTAGCACATAATTGTGATCAGAAAACTGGCAAACAGGCAAGGAGACAGCCGCGACCCAGGATCCGACTTGCCTGTGGCCGATGATTGTGATTTAAAAGCTGGGACACAGGCAAGGCGATATTCTGCGACCCAGAAACCGCCTTTCCTGTTAGCTTGCTTCTGATTACGATCAGGATCATGACCAAAATCATGATCAAAATATGGCTTGGAGGCAACACGGCTTCTGGGTCCCGGAATGCCTCCTTGCCTGTGGTCCGTGATCATTACTTGAAAAATGGGCCGCAGGCAAGGCGGCATTCAAGACGCAGAAGCCGCCATGCCTGTGACCTGTCCTTCCAATCAACTTCACGATCACGATCACGATATGGGGTGCAGGCAAGGCGGCTTCTGGGTCTCAGAATGCCACCTTGCCAGCAGCGCAGCTTTCAAATCATGATCACGGGGCGCAGGCAGGAGACATTGCTAGACCCAGAAGCCTCCATGCCTCGAGCAATGATTCGTGATCATGATCATGCTCATGGCCGTGACCAGACAGCACGGCAGGAGGATCCACCTTGCTGCAGCACATAATTGTGATCAGAAAACTGGCCCACTGGCAAGGAGACAGCCGGGACCAGGAGCCGACTTGCCTGTGGCCAATGATTTTGATTTGAATGCTGGGCCGCAGGAAAGGCGACATCTGCGACCCAGAAACCCCCTTGCCTGCTACCTTGCTTCTGATTGCGATCAGGATCACGATCAAAATCATGATCGAATTATGGCTTG
>NW_006286794.1:15068-21465 GCF_000327345.1 Myotis davidii
GTGATCATAATTTAAAAGCTGGGGTGCAGCCAATGCGGCATTCGAGACGCAGAAGCCGCCATGCCTGCGACCTGGCTTTCCAATCAAGATCACGATCACGAACACGATATGGGGTGCAGGGAAGGCAGCTTCTGGGTCTCAGAATGCCACCTTTCCTGCATCCCAGCTTTCAAATCATGATCACGGGCCGCAGGCAAGGCGACATTGGGAGACCCAGAAGCCTCCATGTCTCCAGCAGTGATTCGTGATCGTGATCATGATCATGGTCGTGACCAGACAGCCTGGCAAAAGGATCCACCTTGCTGCAGCACCGAATTGTGATAAGAAAACAGGCCCACAGGGAAGGCGACAGCCGGGAACCAGGAACCCACTTGCCTGTGGCCGATGATTTTGATTTTAATCCTGAGCCGCAGGCAAGGCGATATTCTCCGACCCAGAAACGGCCTTACCTCCTAACTTGCTATCTGATTGCGATCAGGATCACGATCAAAATTATGATCAAAATATGGCTTGCAGGAAACACGGCTTCTGGGTCCTGGAATGCCACCTTGCCTGTGGTCCGTGATCATGACTTGACAAGTGGGCCGCAGGCAAGGCGGCATTCAAGACGCAGAAAGTGACATCCCTGCGACCTGTCTTTCCAATATAGATCACGATCACGAACCCAGAAGCCGCCATGCCTGTGGCCTGTCTTTCCAATAAAGATCACGATCACAATCACGATATGGGGTGAAGGCAAGGAAGCTTGTGGGTCTCAGAGTGCCGTCTTGCCTGTAGCCCAGCTTTCAAATCATGATCACGGGCCGCAGGCAAGGCGACATTGCGAGACCCAGAAGCCTCCATGTCTCCAGCTGTGATTCGTGATCGTGATCATGATCGTGCTCGATTCCAGAGCGCCCGGGAAAGGATCCACCTTGCTGCAGCACATAATTGTGATCGGAAAACTGGCCCACAGGCAAGGAGACAGCCGGGACCTAGGAGCCGACTTGCATGTGGCCGATGGTTTTGATTTGAATGCTGGGCCGCAGGCAAGGAGCCATTCTGCAACCCAGAAACTGCCTTACCTCCTACCTTGCTTTCTGATTGCGATCAGGATCACGATCAAAATTATGATCAAAATATGGCTTGCAGGAAACACGGCTTCTGGGTCCTGGAATGCCACCTTGCCTGTGGTCCGTGATCATGATTTGAATGCTGGGCCGCAGGCAAGGCGATATTCTCCGACCCAGAAACGGCCTTACCTCCTAACTTGCTATCTGATTGCGATCAGGATCACGATCAAAATTATGATCAAAATATGGCTTGCAGGAAACACGGCTTCTGGGTCCTGGAATGCCACCTTGCCTGTGGTCCGTGATCATGATTTGAAAGGTGGGCTGCAGGCAAGGCGGCATTCAAGACCCAGAAGCAGCCATGCCTGCGCCCTGTCTTTCACTTGCATGTGGCCCATGATTTTGATTTGAATGCCGGCCGCAGACAAGGCGACATTCTGCAAACTAGAAACCGCCTTGCTGCTACCTTGCTTTCCGATTGCGATCAGGATTATGACCAAAATAATGATCAAAATATGGCTTGGAGGCAATACGGCTTCTGGGTCCTGGAATGCCACCTTGCCTGTGGTCAGTGATCATGATTTGAAAAGTGGGCCGCAGGCAAGGCGGCATGCAAGACCCAGAAGCCGCCATTCCTGCGGCCTGTCCAATATAGATCACGATCACAATCACGATATGGGGTACAGGCAAGGCAGCTTCTCGGTCTCAGAATGCCGCCTTGCCTGCAGCCCAGCTTTAAAATCATGATCACGGGCCTCAGGCAAGGCGGCATTGTGAGACCCAGAAGCCTCCATGTCTCCAGCAGTGATTCGTGATCGTGATCGTGATCATGGTCATGACCAGGCAGCCCTCAAAAGGATCCAACTTGCTGCAGCACATAATTGTGATCGGAAAACTGGCCCACAGGCAAGGAGACAGTCGGGACCCAGGAGCCGACTGGCATGTGGCCAATGATTTTGATTTGAATGCGGGGCCTCAGTCAAGGCGCCATTCTGCAACCCAGAAACCGCCTTGCCTGCTACCTTGCTTCTGATTGCGATCAGGATCTCGATCAAAATGATGATCAAAATATAGCTTAGAGGCAACACGGCTTCTGGGTCCTGGAATGCCACCTTGCCTGTGGTCCGTGATCATGACTTGACAAGTGGGCCGCAGGCATGGCGGCATTCAAGACGCAGAAAGTGACATCCCTGCGACCTGTCTTTCCAATATAGATCACGATCACGAACACGATATGGGGTGCAGGAAAATTAGCTTCTCCGTCTCAGATTGCCGCCTTGCCTGCAGCCCAGCATTCAAATCATGATCACGGGCCTCGGGCAAGGCGACATTGCGAGACCCAGAAGCCTCTATCCCTCCAGCAGTGATTTGCGATAGTGATCGTGATCGTGGTCGATTCCAGACAGCCCGGCAAAGGATCCACCTTGCTGCAGCACATAATTGTGATCAGAAAACTGGCCAACAGGCAAGGAGACAGCCGGGACCCAGGAGCCGACTTGCCTGTGGCCGATGATTGAGATTTGAATGCTGGGCCGCAGGCAAGGCGACATTCTGCGACCCAGAAACCGCCTTGCCTGCTACCTTGCTTCTGATTACGATCAGGATCATGATCAAAATCATGATCAAAATATGCCTTGCAGGCAACACGGCTTCTGGGTCCCGGAATGGCACCTTGCCTGTGGTCCTTGATCATTACTTGAAAAGTGGGCCACAGGCAAGGCGGCATTCAATACGCAGAAGCCGCCATGCCTGTGACCTGTCTTTCCAATCAAGATCACGATCACGATCACGATATGGGGTGCAGGCAAGGCGGCTTCTGGGTCTCAGTATGCCGCCTTGCCTGCAGTACAGCTTTCAAATCATGATCACGGGCCGCAGGCAAGGAGACATTGCGAGATCCAGAAGCCTCCATGACTCGAGCAATGTTTCGTGATCATGATCGTTTTCTTGGCCGTGACCAGACAGCACGGCAAAAGGATCCACCTTGCTGCATCTCATAATTGTGATCAGAAAACTGGCCCACAGGCAAGGAGACAGCCGGGACCCAGGAGCCGACTTGCCTGTGACCGATGATTGTAATTTGAAAGCTGGGACGCAGGCAAGGCGCCATTCTGCAACCCAGAAACCGCCTTGCCTGCCACCTTGCTTTCTGATAGCTAAGAGGATCACGATCAAAATCATGATCAAAATATGCCTTGCAGGCAACACGGCTTCTGGGTCCTGGAATGCCACCTGGCGGGCGGTCCGTGATCATGACTTGACAAGTGGGCCGCAGGCATGGCGGCTTCTGCGTCTTGAATGCCGCCTTGCCTGTGGCCCACTTTTCAAGTAATGATCAAGGACCACAGGCAAGGTGGCATTCCAGGACCCAGAAGCCGTGTTGCCTGCAAGGCATATTTTGATCATGATTTTGATCGTGAGCCTCTTAGCTATCAGAATGCAAGGTGGCAGGCAAGGCGGCTTCTGGGTCTCAGAATGCCGCCCTCCATGCAGCCAAGTTTTCAAATCATGATCACGGGCCGCAGGCAAGGCGACATTCTGCGACCCAGAAACCGCGTTGCCTGCTACCTTGCTTCTGATTACGATCAGGATCATGATCAAAATCATGATCAATATATGGCTTGAAGGCAATACGACTTCTGGGTCCTGGAATGCCACCTGGCGGGCGGTCCGTGATCATGACTTGACAAGTGGGCCGCAGGCATGGCGGCTTCTGCGTCTTGAATGCCGCCTTGCCTGTGGCCCACTTTTCAAGTAATGATCAAGGACCACAGGCAAGGTGGCATTCCAGGACCCAGAAGCCGTGTTGCCTGCAAGGCATATTTTGATCATGATTTTGATCGTGAGCCTCTTAGCTATCAGAATGCAAGGTGGCAGGCAAGGCGGCTTCTGGGTCTCAGAATGCCGCCCTCCATGCAGCCAAGTTTTCAAATCATGATCACGGGCCGCAGGCAAGGCGACATTCTGCGACCCAGAAACCGCGTTGCCTGCTACCTTGCTTCTGATTACGATCAGGATCATGATCAAAATCATGATCAATATATGGCTTGAAGGCAATACGACTTCTGGGTCCTGGAATGCCACCTGGCGGGCGGTCCGTGATCATGACTTGACAAGTGGGCCGCAGGCATGGCGGCTTCTGCGTCTTGAATGCCGCCTTGCCTGTGGCCCACTTTTCAAGTAATGATCAAGGACCACAGGCAAGGTGGCATTCCAGGACCCAGAAGCCGTGTTGCCTGCAAGGCATATTTTGATCATGATTTTGATCGTGAGCCTCTTAGCTATCAGAATGCAAGGTGGCAGGCAAGGCGGCTTCTGGGTCTCAGAATGCCGCCCTCCATGCAGCCAAGTTTTCAAATCATGATCACGGGCCGCAGGAAAGGCGACATTGCGAGTCCCAGAAGCCTCCATGTCTTCAGCAGTGATTTGTTATCTCGATCGTGATCATGATCATGACAAGACAGCCAGGCAAAAGGATCCACCTTGCTGCAGCACAGAATTATGATCAGAAAACTGGCCCTGAGGCAAGGAGACAGCCGGGACCCAGGAGCCGAATGCCTGTGGCCGATGATTGTAATTTGAAAGCTGGGACGCAGGCAAGTCAACAATCTTCGACCCAGAAACCGCCTTGCCTGCTACCTTGCTTCTGATTGCGATCAGGATCACGATCAAAATCATGATCAAAATATGGCTTGAAGGCAATACGACTTCTGGGTCCTGGAATGCCACCTTGCGGGCGGTCCGTGATCATGATTTGAAAGGTGGGCCGCAGGCAAGGAGAGAAAGTAAGAATAAAGAGAACAAAAACCAAAGAAGGCCCAAAACAATTGCAATTAAACCCATGGAGACATTTTAGGAGCATGGTGGATGATAACAAATAGGAGCAGTGTAGCCAAGGTGGCATTTGAGACGCAGAATGCAATGCCTGCGGCCTTCTTTCCAATGAAGACCACGATCACGATAATGATATGGGGTGCCGTCAAGGCAGCTTCTGGGGCTCAGATAGCCGACTTGCCTGCAGCCCAGCTTTCAAATCATGATCATGGGCCGCAGGCAAGGCGACATTGCGAGACACAGAAGCCTCCATGTCTCCAGCAGTAATTCGTGTTCGTGAACGTGATCGTGATCATGGTCGTGACCAGGCAGACCTCAAAAGGATCCACCTTGTTACAGCACATAATTGTGATCAGAAAACTGGCCAACAGGCAAGGAAACAGCTCGGACCATAGAGCCGACTTGCCTGGGGCCGATGATTTTGATTTGAATGCCTGGTCGCAGACAAGGCAAGAATCTCCGACCCAGAACCGACTTGCCTGCTACATTGCTTCTGATTGCGATCAGGATCACGATCAAAATCACGATCAAAATATGGCTTGTAGGCAACACGTCTTCTGGGTCCCGTAATGCCACCTTTCCTTCGACCGGTGATCATGATTTGAAAGCTGGGGTGCAGCCAAGGCGGCATTCGAGACGCAGAAGCCGCCATGATCACGGGCAGCAGGCAAGGCGACATTGCAAGACCTAGAAGCCTCCATGCCTCCAGCAGCGATTTGTGATCGTGATCGTGTTCGTGGTCGATTCCAGACACCCAGGCAAAACGATCCACCTTGCAGCAGCACATAATTGTGATCGGAAAACTGGCCCACAGGAAGGAGATAGCCGGGACCCAGGAGCCGACTTGCATGTGGCCGATGATTTTGATTTGAATGCTGGGCCGCAGGCAAGGCCACATTCTTCTACCCAGAAACTGCCTTGCCTCCTCCCTTGCTTCTGATTGCGATCAGCATACGATCAAAATCATGATCAAAATATGGCTTGGAGGCTACACGGCTTCTAGGTCCCGGAATGCCACCTTGCCTGTGGTCCGTGATCATGATTTGAAAAGTGGGCCGCAGGCAAGGAGACAGCCGGGACCCAGGAGCTGACATGCCTGTGGCCGATGATTGTGATTTGAAAGCTGGGACAAAGGCAAGGCCACATTCTGCGAATCAGAAACCGCCTTGCCTGCTACCTTGCTTTCTGATCGCGATAATGATCATGATCAAAAACATGATCAAAATACGCCTTGGAGGCATCACGGCTTCTGAGTCCGGGACTAATTTGAAAGGTTCGCCGCAGTGAAGGCGGAATTCAAGACGCAGAAGCCGCCATGCCTGCGGCCTGTCTTTCTATTCTCACGATCACAATCACGATATGGGGTGCAGGCAAGGCAGCTTCTGGATCTCAGAATGCCGCCATGGCTGCAGCCCAGCTTTCAAATCATGATCAAGGGCCACAGGCAAGGCGACATTGCAACAGCTCGGACCATAGAGCCGACTTGCCTGGGGCCGATGATTGTGATTTGA
>NW_006286795.1:0-224 GCF_000327345.1 Myotis davidii
TTGTAGCCTTGAGTGAAGCTCAGAGCCGGCCAGGGTGGAGCGGGAAGCTTGGCTACCTCCATTGCCAGGGACAACCAAGCCTCCTGCTCGCTCCAGCTCCGTGGCTTCCAGCCACCATCTTGGTTGGATTAATTTGCATATAGTCGCTCTGATTGGCTGGTGGGCATGGCTTAAGGCATAACGAAGATACAGTCAATTTGCATGTTTGTCTTTTAGTTGTGTGT
>NW_006286796.1:0-465 GCF_000327345.1 Myotis davidii
TATCTGACATTAGGATTGCAACCACAGCATTTTCAAAATTTGATTTCCATGAAATCACTTGTTTTAACCTCCAAAGGCAGAGTTTTGTCCCGTATTGGATTTCCATATTTTATAGAGACTGTAAAGCCATCAATTAAGTGGTTCACATAAAAAAGAGGCATCTTTGCCTGAGACTCACAGCAGGCCTGCTCTGACCTGCTCCAGCTCCTTCCACAACTTTCTGGGCATTGAAACAGCTTATGTGCAGACTTCACTAAAAGGCAGCACTTCCACATGGGTCAGCTAACTCTGAGCACAGTTATCCTCATGCCTATTAAATGTACACTGTCCAGGATTAGAGCTCTCACTAGAGCAACATTCTCTGCTGAGTAGTTTCTTTGGGGCCCAAAGGCAGAGCTGAAATAACTTTTTTCCAACCTTTTACTTTCATGCTGTTTTTCATCTGAAGTGGGTGCCATGTAGACA
>NW_006286796.1:548-1307 GCF_000327345.1 Myotis davidii
GAAGCAGAAAACCATTTATATTGTGATTATTGATAGGTATCTAGTTATTGGCATTTTCAAGTTAATACAATCACAGGAGAGGACTTTAACTTCCCATTGACATCAATGAGTAGATCTCTCAGAGAAATAAATCAATAAGAAAAAAAGTGATCTTAAATGACATTAGACAAGATGGATTTTGTATGTTTACAGCTGTGATTTTTCAACCGGGGTGTCACACAGGTAAACTCATGTGCTGCAAGAATTTTTAAAACAAGCAACAGTGTCTTTTTAGTCAATAATAGTAAAGACTACATTACCCATAGATAGTCGAATAAAATAGGTTACAACAGCCAACACAGCAATAGCTGTGTGGTGTGCATGGATCAAAATCAAGACTTTTTTTTTTTAGCAGACTGTCAAGTTATGTATTTTGGTGGACCACTGAGTTTCAGTAGTTAGTCCACGTGTGTCATGGAAATAAAAAAAAAGTTGAAATCTCGGATTTAAAGTTTTTCACCCCAAAGTGGAAGAATATGCATTCTGGACAAAATGAAGACAGAATGCCCTCTAACCCAAGGGACAGTGTCTGCTGCATCTATTTTCTGAATGGCCATGTGAAAAAAAAATTCATGTGTATTTTGTATCAATACACCTCCACAACATTGCATACTACAGTATCAGAATATGGAACGATTGTCTAGATGGGATTGAATTCTATGAATGATCTGGATCCCATACTATGTCCTATAACAGAACAAATTAATAAAGCCCCTGGTC
>NW_006286796.1:2222-3852 GCF_000327345.1 Myotis davidii
ACCCGCCTCTGTGCCCTGGGACGACAGGCTTGATGACGTACAAGTTGTGAACTAAACGCTCTTACCTGGTCGTCCTTCTCCCCCAGCGAGCCTCGGGGAGACCCCAGGGAAGGGGCTGCTCTTCCCTCTGCTGACGGACAATCTCACGTCGTCCTCACAACCCGAAGCTTCCCCTGCAACCTCACTGCTTCCCAACAAGAGCCTCATTTATGTTACCAAACACGTTCCTCCTTAACCTATTTTGTATTATAGAAACTAAGGCAACATAGTTAATACTTAGATATGAAATATTTAGAAACCAAATGAAGAGTAATTTATTATTCAGCTGGAAGGCAACACAGGAGTAGCCTAGAGAAGAGTTTGTAGCATCTCAAAGCAGCAATATTTTTATGTTTTTTAAAAATATATTTTATTGGTTTTTTACAGAGAGGAAGGGAGAGGGATAGAGAGTTAGAAACACTGATCAGCTGCCTCCTGCACACTCCCCACTGGTGATGTGCCTGCAACCAAGGTACATGCCCTTGGCCAGAATCGAACCTGGGACCCTTGAGTCTGCAGGCTGACGCTCTATCCACCGAGCCCAACCGGCTAGGGCAAGCAAGCATACAAAATATTAACTAACTACATTTAAAGTTTGGAGTACACTGTGTAGGAAACATTGATTTAGAGCAATACCTACATTCAAGAAAGTGAGAAAATGCCTGAAAGGCATTTTGGCTCCCTACCTAGTGTGAATTCAGTAATAATTTAAAATTCATAATTACATACTTGGGTCAAGTCTTTACATTTAAAAAAATATTTTATTGATTATTTACAGTGAGAAAGGTAGAGGGATAGAGAGTTAGAAACATCTTTTTTGAGAATATATTTTATTGATTTTTTACAGAGAGGAAGGGAGGAGAGTGATAGTGAGAAACATCTATTCAGCTGCCTCCTACACGCCCCCTACTGGGGATGTGCCCACAACCAAGGTACATGCCCTTGACCGGAATCAAACCTGGGACCCTTCAGTTCGCAGGCTGACGCTTCTTTCACTGAGCCAAATCTGTTAGGGCAAGTTTTTACATTTTAAAGTCATCTAAAGGCAGAAATTCCTTGGAGATTTGTAAACTCTATATTTTGAACAAAAGTCCTCCCTCCTATATCATGAATGTACAATTTCTACCCAATTACAATCCCTAATATTGACTGAGGCTGTAGGTCCAATTATACGATTTCCCATATTCTTCAAATTTAAGGTTTCCCTCTAGAATGAATTCAAATGTGAGGAATAAACTATGGATGCTGATTAAACATTTAGGACATTGTTTATATTTGTACTGATTTTCTCCAGTATGAATTCTGATGTCGGGTAAGGTTTGCATACTGAGTAAGCTTTCTCAGATTCTTTATATCTGCTGGGCTTGTATTCAGCAATAATTACTAGATGTTGTATGCCATATAAATTAAGATATACACTTTGACATATGGCTCATAATTTGTAAAACCTTATTTTATCATTCTCAATGATAAATCATGGTTGAATCTTTGGATGAAAACTTTATATTATTGCTCTTTCTCTTTAGAATGATTCCTAAAATGTTGAGTAGGGTAGACCTTAGATTAAAGGCTTTCTCACATTGTTTACAGT
>NW_006286796.1:3933-5771 GCF_000327345.1 Myotis davidii
TTATCTCCAGAATGAACTCTGATGCTTAGCAAGACCTGAGGAGCTCCCAAAGGATTTGCCACATTTTATACATTTACCTGGTACAAATTTTCTCTGCAGTGTGAACACTCTGATGCTTAACAAGGGATGAGGACTGGCTAAAGGCTTTGCCATATTCTCTACATTTGTAAGGTTTCTCTCGTGTGAACGCTCTGGTGCTTTGTAAAGTTGGAGAAGCTGGTAAATCTTTTGCCACGTTCTCTACATTTATAAGGCTTCTCTCCAGTGTGAACTCTCTGATGACAAGTAAGTAATGATATAACACGGAAGGCTTTGCCACATTCTCTACATTTATAAGGTTTCTCTCCAGTGTGAACCCTCTGATGATAAGTAAGGGATGAGGAGTGGCTAAAGACTTTGCCACATTCTCTACATTTATAGGGCTTCTCTCCAGTGTGAACTCTCTGATGTGCTGTAAGGTTTGAGGAGTCGCTAAAGGTTTTGCCACATTCTCTACATTTATAAGGTTTCTCTCCAGTGTGAATTCTCTGATGATTACTAAGGTTTGTGTGTCGGCTAAAAGCTTTGTCACATTCTCTACATTTATACGGCTTCTCTTCACTATGAACTCTGTGATGTCGATTAAGGGTTGCAGATTCCCTGAACGCTTTGCCACATTCTGTACATTTATAAGGCTTCTCTCCACTATGAACTCTGTGATGTCGATTAAGGGTTGCAGACTGCCTGAACGCTTGGCCACATTCTGTACACTTATAAGGCTTCCCTCCAGTCTGAATACTCTGATGACGACTACGGGAGGAGGACATGCTAAAGGTTTTGCCACATTCTCTACATTTAGACGGCTTCTCTCCACTATGAACTCTGTGATGTCGATTAGGGGTTGCAGACTGCCTGAACGCTTTGCCACATTCTGTACACTTATAAGGCTTCCCTCCAGTCTGAATACTCTGATGACGACTACGGGAGGAGGACATGCTAAAGGTTTTGCCACATTCTCTACATTTAGACGGCTTCTCTCCACTATGAACTCTGTGATGTCGATTAGGGGTTGCAGACTGCCTGAACGCTTGGCCACATTCTGTACATTTGTAAGGTTTCTCTCCAGTGTGAATTCTCTGATGACGAGTAAGGGTTGAGTGTTGGCTAAAGGCTTTGTCACATTCTCTACATTTATATGGCTTCTCTCCAGTATGAACTCTTCGATGACGATTAAGGGTTGCTGAGGTATTGAATGCTTTGCCACATTCTGTGCATTTATGAGGCTTCTCTTTAGTATGAAAAATCTGATGACGGTTAAGGAAGGAGGACTGGTTAAAAGCTTTGCCACATTCTCTACATTTGTAAGGTTTCTCTCCAGTGTGAATTCTCTGATGAAGAGTAAGGGTTGAGTGTTGGCTAAAGGCTTTGTCACATTCTCTACATTTATATGGCTTCTCTCCAGTATGAACTCTTCGATGACGATTAAGGGCTGCTGAGGTATTGAATGCTTTGCCACATTCTGTGCATTTATGAGGCTTCTCTTTAGTATGAATAATCTGATGACGATTAAGGAAGGAGGACTGGCTAAAGGCTTTGCCACATTCTGTACATTTATAAGGCTTCTTTCCAGTATGAATAATCTGATGACGATTGAGGTGAAAGGACTGGCTAAAAGCTTTGCCACATTCTCTACATTTGTAAGGTTTCTCTCCAGTGTGAATTCTCTGATGAAGAATAAGCACTGATGGCCGGCCAAAGGCTTTGCCACATTCTGAACATTTATAAGACTTTTCTTCTGTATGATATCTATGATGTTGAGTAGATCCTGAGGACTGACTAAAGTCTTTTCCATTTTCCCT
>NW_006286796.1:6378-10755 GCF_000327345.1 Myotis davidii
GTCCCATGAGGGGGCATGCAGGAGGCAGCCAATCAATGACTGTCTCTCATTATTGATGTTTCTCTCACTTTCTCTCCCTTCCTCTCTAAAATCAATTAAAATATATTTTTTAAAAATCATAAATTGCCAGATTGAGCAGGTTTTAATTTTATAGAAACATTATAAATATCTAAATTTTAGAAATTAATGACCGAAAGATTAATCCCATCCTACATTTTAAACAATTCTAATCATTATTCACACCAAACATTCCCTTTTAAGAATACATAAGAGTAAAAAGTTTTCAATCATCATGTGCAGAAACACACTGATCTGCCAATGTAACTGACTTTAAAGTGGGAGTATTCCAAGTGTGCATAGCACACTCGACCTCTTTAGTTAACAAGAATTGTATTATGAATACCAGTTCCAGGTTACTTTGGTTTATATTAACATCCTTTCTTCTCATTCATGCTCAAATTCCAAGGCTTTCATTAAGTGTACATTATCAAAACCACACCTTTTATATCTTACCAGTATAATTTCAGAGAATAAATCTTGAATTCTGGGCTTTAGGAAAAAGGCCTGGGCATCTTCAGATGACATAGCTGAAAGAAAACAAATTTTGAGTTTTGACAATCAAATGAGTGCACTTTGAAATGACCAGCAAGTACTGACCAAATGACATTTTTGAGTACTCCGAATGCAAGTGCAGAATTCCAAGAAAGCTCAAGATAGGTACAATGAGGAAAAGTCCCATCAAACAGGAACAAAGAGTTGCTTACATTTGTCAATGATACCTGCTCAAACACCCTGGCACACAATGGCAATATTATCAAAACACTTCTGTGGGCAGCAGCCTATTGTTTTATCTAGCAGAGAGGTGTGGACAAGGAGCTCCGAATGCTGGTGATCCTTGAAGCCCTGGCAAAGGTCAGGGCTATGTATCCACTGTTTAGTCCAGACAATGGTAGCTGAAGCAACTTCCCCACCAGATATTCATGTAAATCCTTACTGATAAGATAGTCTATCTGTTACTAGAACTTGTCTGTCTAAGGGCTACAGGTGTATCTCAAACTGAATAAAAGGATGGAAAGGCCTGAGCACAAGTGGAGTCCATCCTCTTGAAATGAGCTCTCACCTGACCCCCATTTTCCAAATTATCTCTTGTCCCATCTCTTTCATTTGCATGCAGCCCCATTCCAGATCCTGAACCCTGAATCAGGCGGGACGAGGGGGAACACACACAGCTTCCACCTCCCAGTTTCTTCAGTGGAGAGAGAAAAGAGAGAAGTGGGTGCTCAGTGATCTCCCTGTTTTGAAGCATCTTGAATAACAAGTGTCTGTTGTGCATGACACAGAGTGTGAACAGAATGGAGATATACAATGAGTGCCCTGTAGTGGTTGCTACAAAGAAACAATGAGAAATTGTTTGAGCACCACAAAGACTGTGGCACTGAAGATGTATATGAAGCTTGAAAAGATATCATGGGGCCCTAATCGGTTTGGCTCAGTGGATAGAGCGTCGGCCTGTGGACTGAAGGGTCCCAGGATCAATTCCGGTCAAAGGCATGTACCTTGGTTGCAGGTACATCCCCAATAGGAGATGTGCAGGAGGCAGCGGATCGATGTTTCTCTCCCATCGATGTTTCTAACGCTCTACCCCTCTCCCTTCCTCTCTGTAAAAAATCAATAAAATATATTTTTAAAAAAAGAAAAGATACCATGGGTCTGAGAAAGAAACATACAACATTTAAACTGGGAAATTAAACAGACAACTGAACCAAGACTACAGATCCTGAAAACAGTGTTGACCGAAAATAGAATTTATGCTACAGATGGTTATTAGTTGTTTCCTCCTATAAAAAGCATATTCAAAAGCCTGCTTGTTTACAATTCCTGAATCTTAACAAAAGACATCGAGTCATGCAAAGAAACAAAAAAGTGTCCCATCAGAAAAACAAAATATATGTAATCAAATGGGTAATATATTAATGGAAATATATTAATTACCTGAAGAAAAATGAAAAATAAATATCTTAAAACTAAAAAGTAGAAAAAAGAGAACTATATATCACCATAATAATATATAATCAAAATAAAAATACTATGAGAAAGAAAATATTTTACAAACACCACTGGAAAATGGGAAATTGAAAAATATAATACCTGAATTAAACACCTCATATAAAAAAATTAACAGTTGAAGGTCATGACAATTGGAGAAATTGAAAATATCATGAATCCCAGAATACAATCCTAAAAGCATATGAAAAAATAACTTTCAAAAAATACATTTTTAAAAAGAATAAATAAAAGGAATAAAATCTTAAATCTCTACTAGAATACACACAACGTAAAAGATAATGTGATATCAATAACTTCAGTGGGTACAGGGGTAGAGATGGCAAGTAGCACAGTTTTGTATGCAACTGACATACTGAGTTTAAAGTATATTGTTAAAGCCTTAAAATATTTTAAAGTTAACTTCATGTAGAAGGTGCATAATTTGTATGCTGTATAGTATAAAATACTGCTGGCCGCCATCCTACTTCTAGGTGTATATTGAAAAATATTCACAGAGGATCTTCAAGAGACATTTACACATTTGTGTCCATTACAATGTTATTCAGAAGAGCCTGCATTAGATAGAACCAACTCAAATGTCCATAGATAGTTAAGCGAATGAATAAAATTTACTGTATACATGTAATGCAATACTATCCTTCTAAAAAATAAAAAGAGGTATTTTCACCTGATACCACAAAGAGAAACACTGATGACACTTTGTCACTGAAGCACACAAGTTACAAAGAGAGAGATACTACAGGATGTCCCTCAGGTGAGTAATCTAATGTAGTCCACATTATTTTTATTTTTTTTAAAAAGGTAGTTACAAGCAAGCCTTCCTTTTAAGGCAAATGAGGAAGTAGTGGTTTAATACATAATGAGATATGTCTGCAAGATGGAAGTTTTGAGATCAGATACACAACACAGAGAGTAAGAAAGCAGAAGCCCCCTAAAGATAGCATTTTAGGCTTTTATTGTATACGATAAGTGTCCAGTTGACCAGTTGGCCATTCAACCAATCAAAGCGTACTATGCTAATGATGTGCTAAGGGAGCTCAACTGCTCGCTATGACATGCACTGACCACCAGAGGGCACACACTCCAACCGGTAGGGTACCTTGCTACTGGGGTCCACCGGATCAGGATTGAGCGAGATGGGTAGACACACCCTGGAGCACTCCCGTGGTACCTTCCCAGCTGGCCAACCTGCCTTGTCTTACCCCACCGTGATTGTTCACTGGTGGGGTCCCTTGACGGGCCTGTGCCCTCTTGCCATTCGGGACCTCTCGTGGGATGTCGGTGAGCCAGTTTCAGTCAGATCACGTGGGCAGGCATTCATGCACAGGGCCTCTAGTTAAATAATAAAGGAACAAGACCCTGATAATAAATGGAATAAAACCCCTGCATAGAAATTCAGGAGAGAAGTCATCCTCACCCACGGAGACCAGGTTGCCATAGTTCTCCAACATCACATCCAGGTATAATTTCCGCTGATCTGGGTCCAGGCATTCCCACTCCTCCTGAGAGAAATCTATGGCCACATCCGTGAAGGTCAGCTGTCTCTGAATGAAAAGAGAAGCCACACTTACCAAGAGACGGCCGGCAGAGTTCATGTCACCCAACATGAAAACAGCGCTAGGGGAGTATCTTGAATCATCCAATAAGATCACTTTGCCCCAATAAAATTCGCTGATAATGTTTTCGAACACTGACACATGAGGGTGACACGTGTCCAACAATCCATGGTACGGATTTCGCATTTCAGGAAAATAAACTTTAAAATTAGGATGTGGACACAGGCGTATGGATTTCTGAGTCCTTTGTTTGCATTATTAAGGTTCAGTGGTGTATATTTCTCAGCGGGAAATGTCAAGATATGTCCGAAATATAAGCACTTCTTCAAGCGTAATTCAGAAAACAACTGCACTTTTCAGAAAATACACATGCTGATTCATGTTCTGAGATGGGGCCTCTGTTTCCACGTGTGTAATAAGCTCACTTTTTACTTGTGATACCAATGTTACCGGATCACGTGCCATATGTCTGAATACACAGAAAATGAAAACACTGGAAAATTCATATATAACTTTGATCTCAAGGACTTTGTTAATGGAATTTATAGTTCTCATGGAATAGGACATATAGAAGCCACAATACTATTTGAAAATTTACTACGGGTATTCTTAGAACAAGATCATCTGCCTGGTCCAGTGGGTGTGCCTCAGTGGTTGAGCATCGACTCATTAACCAAAAGGTCTGGTCAGGACACATGCCCAGGTTGCCAGATTGATTCCAATGTGGGGCGTGCAGGAAGCAGCCAGTCAATGA
>NW_006286797.1:0-1331 GCF_000327345.1 Myotis davidii
TTCTGCAATTGTGTAGAACAGCAAGTCATCCAAGCTAGGTAACAGACCCTGTTTTATTTTACTCTCACCAGAAGTCTCCAGATCCTTCCCTTGCTGTGGCTGAATGAGTCTCTGTCCCTGGGGTCATCTGCATTGCTGATGCCAGCGAGGCCATGGCTGGAGATTCCCAGGGCTGCAGTTCCTGTTGCTGCACTTCATGCAGCTACCACTTGTCCGCCTTGCCCAGCTCCAGTAGGATCTTGGAGGATGAGCTTGACAGGCCCCTGGAGGTGGACCCACCAGCCATCTGCCCCCTGCCCCACCACAGAGCTTGGCTAGAGGCTGCAACCACTAAGGGCCATGCTGGCGGTTGGGGGCCTCAGGAGGTCCCACAGCAGCACAGACACCCAGAGGCACATCTTGCCACTCGCTCAGCCCAGGCCTGCTCCATGGGGAAAGATGTCGGGGTCCTTCCACGGGATGACAAGTGAGGACAAGTGAGGACAGGGCCTGTGACATGGGTGTGGGTGTGGTTGGTGCTCCACAGTCGCTGCCTCCTACTCAGACTCTGCTGCCTCAGACTCCACTGCTCCCACCAGCCAGTGATCCTCAATGAGAGCTCAAGGGGATTCTTGCCAAAGACGGCAGACTCTGCCTTGACTTTTCTGAGCCCCCTGGCTGGCTAGAAGCTGCAACCACTAAGGGCCATGCTGGCGGTTGGGGGCCTCAGGAGGTCCCACAGCAGCACAGACACCCAGAGGCACTTCTTGCCACTCGCTCAGCCCAGGCCTGCTCCATGGGGAAAGATGTCGGGGTCCTTCCACGGGATGACAAGTGAGGACAAGTGAGGACAGGGCCTGTGACATGGGTGTGGGTGTGGTTGGTGCTCCACAGTCGCTGCCTCCTACTCAGACTCTGCTGCCTCAGACTCCACTGCTCCCACCAGCCAGTGATCCTCAATGAGAGCTCAAGGGGATTCTTGCCAAAGGCAGCAGACTCTGCCTTGACTTTTCTGAGCCCCCTGGGTGTTTCACTGGAATCTTTATGTTTAGACCTCAAAACGTCCTTGTTTTAAACACACTACAGATACGTGTGTTTACTCAAGGATGCCTACCCTGCTAATAGTATCTAGAGGTTAATTTTAGTACAAGCTGTTGATACAATAAAAGCCTAAGGAGGCAGGCAAACTGGGCTGCCTGGTTCCTTTAGCCAGGGAGTCCCTTAGCCCTCTCTTTCACAGAAACGTGTGTCAGCGTAATCATTATCTACAGCTCAGGATCTGCTGGTCAGTCCCGGCAAAGTTGGACATGGGAAGTGGGATATGTACTCAGAGAGTACCCTCCGCTCCAGCC
>NW_006286797.1:2123-3010 GCF_000327345.1 Myotis davidii
ATATTTTTTTAATCAATCTCTAGGTCCCCCCTCACCCCCAGACTTCTGGTTTTCCATTTCTTCAAGGGATTATAAATTTACTAGAAGCCCGGTGCACGAAATTTGTGCACGGGGGGCAGGGGAGGGGTCTCTCAGCCCAAGCTGCACCATCTCCAACCTGGGATCCCTCAAGGGATGTCCAACTGCCTATTTAGGCACAATCCCAGTTGGATCAGGCCTAAACAGGCAGTCAGACACCCCTCTCACAATCCAGGACTGCTCACCAGCCTGCCTGCATGATTGCCCTAATCGCTTCTACCTGCCAGCCTGATCACCCCCTAACCACTCCCCTGTCAGTTTTATTGATGCCTAAATGCTCCCCTGCCAGCCCGATTACCCCTAACTGCCCTCCCCTGCCGACCTGGTCACTCCTAACTGCCCTCCCTGCTGGCCCCAGTCACCCTAACTTCCCTCCCTTGCCAACCTGGTCACTACTAACTGCCCTCCCCTGCAGGCCTCAGTTCCCCAACTGTCCTCCCCTGCTGGCCTGATTGCCTACAAACGCCCACCCCTCAGGCCTGGTCCCTGCCAACTGCCCTCCCCTGCCGGCCATCTTTTTGTGGCCATCTTGTGTTCACATGGGGGCAGCCTTCTTTGACCACATGGGGGTGGTCATCTTGTGTGCTGGAGTGATGGTCAATTTGCATATTACCTCTTTTTCAGATAGGATTAGGTCAACTGGATACCAAATGAGCTGAACCCCAAAATGGCAAGAGTACCCAGTTTCAGTGAGTCAGAGGTGGAAAGGAAGAAGAAAGAAGAAAGAAAGAAAGAAAGAAAGAAAGAAAGAAAGAAAGAAAGAAAGAAAGAAAGAAAGAAAGAAGGAAGGAAGGAAGGAAGGAAGGAAG
>NW_006286797.1:3138-3625 GCF_000327345.1 Myotis davidii
TCTTCTCCTGAGAAGAGCTAAGCTGTTAATTCAAGGACTTTGTTTTAGTTCCAAGTGCTGAGAATTCTCTCCACAGAAGCAACCCCTATAGTTGTAATACAAACCAGATCTTGGTAAGAGCTTGGTACAGGTGAGGACCAGGTTATCAGAAAGCAATGGGACAAAAAGGGTGGAGTGGGGAAAATCAGGGAAGGTTTCAAAACAAAGATTACTTTGGGGACCACTTTTAAGGATACTAGTAAATAGGTGTTTTTTATTAGGCAGAAGACAGAGGTTCTCAACCTGTGGGTCGCGACCACTTTGGTGGACGAACGACCCTTTCACAGGGGACGCCTAAGACCATCCTGCATATCAAGATATTTACATTACGATTCACAACAGTAACAACATTACAGTTATGAAGTAGCAACGAAAATAATTTTATGATTGGGTCATGACATGAGGAACTGTATTTAAAGGGCCAGAAGGTTGAGAACCACTGTGAGGG
>NW_006286797.1:3993-12855 GCF_000327345.1 Myotis davidii
ATGGTGACATTGGTTGATTCTACTAGAGACTCTGGAGGAAGGGGAGCAGCTTAGGAGGAAGAGGTTCCCAGGAGAATATCTACTCCAAGCAGCATCTCTCCATCTTTAAGAAGCCTCATGTGCTGGCTCCACCAAAGAAGCAAAGTCTTGAGAACACTCATTTGCTTAGAACTTTTTGGGGTCTCACATCTTCCATCTCCTGTTTTCCTCCTTGAGTTAATCATCGGGACTGGTGCAATGAGCACAATGGTGCTTCTTTTCCCAAAGCTGGGAGACATTGTCAAGAACAAACCACGTGGATGAGGAAGTCCAGGCAGGAATATCAAGTGAAGAGAATTCAGCTTTAACCAGTTCAGGGGACAAGTCTCACATCTAATTAAGTGGAGCCTTTTATTGACTTGCTAAGTCCAACCTTCTGACCTACTGGCTAAGGTGTGTATTAAACAGTCGTGATGCCCTCTTTCATTGCACTCTGATCTGGAAGGAGTTCCCTCTCTCTGAATATGAGTCTCACTTCTCCTGAAAGGCTAACACTTAATCCCTCTCTGCTATTGTGGTACTGCCCCAAACTCAACTCTAATTTTCCCCCCATTTTTTTCCAGGTTATCTCTCACAGAGGATCTAGAAAAGCAAATCTCAACACTGCTATGGCTGTTTTATATGAGCAAGAGAGAGAGTACCCTCTGTCAGCAAGCACGTGTGTGAGCATAAGTGTTGGTGCAGGGAACCCAGCCCCCTCCACCAGCTGGGACACAAGGCCTCTGTCAGCAGGTCATGCAGTGACTGTGGCCAAACCATGTGACTTCTCTGAGTCTTATAGCCTTAATCCCTCTCCGTTATTCTGGTACTGCCCCAAATTCAACTCTACTTTTCCTCCCTTTTTCCCAGTTTATATCTCACAGAAGATATAGAAAAGCAGATCTCAGCAGTGTTATTGTTGTTTTATCTGAGCAGGAGAGAGTATCTCACTGTCATCAAGCACACGTGTGAACGTAATTGTTCCTACAGGACACCAGCCCCCTCCCCGTACTGGGACACAGGGCCTCTGTCAGCAGGTCATGCAGTGACTGTGGCCCAACCATGTGACTTCTCTGAGCCTTAGAATTGTTTTCTGAGAAATGAAAGCGTGAAGAAAGATGATTTCTAAGATTGCACTCAGTTAAAACAATTTTTCAGTGTTTTCTGTTTCTAAAAATTTTCCTCTCAATACTTCCCAGAAAGAAAGATTGGATCTCAATATAACATCTATTTCCATAGTTTTCAAAGAGCAAAGTTGCTTTTGTGGCTGTATTCACCAATTAATGGCCTTCAGTTTAAATAAAAAAAAAAATTCATTCACACTGAAACACAGAAAGGGAGAGAAAAATTCTTATTTATCCCCACTCCCACATTCCTGAATTCCTGTCAAAATGCCAGCACTCGGAACCCACCCAATTCAAAGCAGGAGTCGAAATATCTTCGTGTGTTCTACCAGCTCTCCATTTTCTTGCAAAGGAGGAAGAAGTGGGTGAGAAACAAAAACTTCTCTTTCTACTGCCCTGACGTTTACTGCAACTTTGTTCCCAAGCCTGGTTGGGTTCACATTTCCGTTCCTCCTCCTGCTTCCTGTCCTAACTTTACCAAGGGCGCTTTGGGCAGGGTGGTCCCTTCTTAACTGAGGAAATTCGGGAGGAGTTTGTGGGACCAGACTGGGAGCTGAGGAATGGGAAGGAGGCAAAAATGCAGTTTTGTAAAGTTAAGGGTGCTACATACCCACCCCATGTTTACTTTCCGCAGCTGGGCAGAGATGGCAGTGCAAATGCCTATAGTCTAAAGGTAGAATTCCAAGGAACCACAGCCTGGGCGGCACAGGGAGGCCCCCACTTGCTCAAACCAAGGATTCTTTGCTTGCTAATAGGTTGATCGCCAGATTTATGAAGCAGAACTCATTCACTTCTTGCAAGTGAAAATGACATTTAATGCTTTCATTTTCTGTTTGCTCTCCTATGTCTCCTCACACTTATCCCACTCATAGCCAGTGCCTGAAATTCTTGGAGACACTGCCAAGAGCCTCCTCTTTCAGCTTTCTTACTGGAACATTGGGGTCCTCAGCCTTCTTACTCAGACACAGCACACACACAGACAACAGCACATGGGCATGACATAACATCTTTGTGTCTAAAGGACAGTAAAAGCAGTCTCAGCACCATTGTTGGGACTAGGGAAATCTTAACTTAGCCAAGACCCTCCCTTTGTGTCATTAAGAACCTTATAGTGAAGTCATAAATGTAATCACTAAAAACCCAAGTGATTAATTATCTGAATAGTAGGTAGCCAACCTCCCAGAAGCAGCCTCAGGTATTCATAGAGATACTTAAACTGCAAGGCTACTAACTAGTTAGTTAGTGCAGAATGATAATTGTGTTACACTTATTTTAAGCAATTTTTTAATGAAGTAAAATATTTTTTGAATTCAGGGAAATACTAAAAGTAGGTTTCCCTTAAACAGTAACTTTCACAGGCACATTTAAAATTAGCTTGGATTTCTAGAAATTACTAGTTAGAACCTGAAAGCTCTGTAGTGCACTGGAAACCTTCTACTCCCAGGAATCTTAGGTGTTCCTTGGGCCATACATGTTGGCTTTCTCTGTCACTCAGTTTCCTCATCTGTAAAATGAGAATTTAACACACTGATTTCTGGGGTCAAATATTTGGGGGAAAGAGAATGAGCATAAAGCCCAGAGTTTGTTGAAAAGTGAGTGAATATTGTTTGTCCGTTTGGAAATAGAGCCATGTCAGCAGGCCTGTGCCCCATTCTCCCTCTATCAGAACTGTCTCCCCTTCCTGGAAGTGGAGGCATGATCTGTCTTTTCATGTGAGCATCATCCACTTTTAACCATTACTTCTCTTCTTAAGTAAGTTTCATGCCTATAGACCAAAACTATGTAAGAGTTATAAAGAAATGTGGAGATTAACTTCTTCCCTCCATCACACAATTTTACAATTAGTCTTAAGGACAGAATTAAACATGTGAACTCTGTATAAAGGGGGAAAGTGCACCAGCACTAGAGTCCTTAGAAAGAGAACCCCATCTTCCCCTGTCTGTGCAGGGAAACTATTGGCTTGAAGAAGATACGTAGACAAACATTTCAGAAAAAGGAGAATAACTTCCAGGTTCAAGCTGTCAGAACATTTTTAAATATATGAGTGTATTTTTCTATTGACAATTGTTTCACATCTATTGCAATCCCTGGCAAAGATATAGTGTTTATTAATCATAGACAACAACTTCTTGTTATATTTTGAAATGCAAATGGATAAACACTTTAATAAAATTGTGAAAGTTTCTTCTCAAAAACCTTCATTTTCTGTTTCCTCATAACCTTATCTTGCCAAGCTGAAAATAAAACAATTAGAATGAAAGGAACCATTCACCAATCACCTGATTATGGATTGTCAATGTGTAGGCAGGTTGTGGGTTTCCCCAAGGTTGCTCAGTGAAATCCCAGAGGCAGAGAAGGGATGTGGCTGTGTTCAGAGGCTGGAGGTTGCTCCCTGCCATCACTGCCAAACTAAACCCAGAGGCCAATATGTTTGTGTGAGTTGGGCTGGAACTGGTGTTTCAGGCCAGGGGACTGTTTTTGTATGAATGTGACATTGGAGTTGAGTCCCTTGGCTCTGTTTTTAGGTGATTAATCAGAGAAGGGTTGTGTTGATCAAGTTGTGTTGTCCCCAAAGGCTGTAGGAGGTGGCTGCTGGCTCAGTCTCCTGGGCCTGCTGAGGCAATCAGGGTGTTGGAATGGGCCTGGCAGCCATCTTCCCTAATAAGTGACTGGTTGATAACTTTTGGAGCTCACTTCTTAGTGTCTCTTGAAAAAGTGATATGTGATTAACTTAAAATAGGTTCCACTTCCAAATAGCTTGTCTGCCCACAAAGGACAGTGAGGACTTGGGCACTCTGCTAGGTGCCAGTAGAGGCCCCACTCTAAAGACCCCATATCTTTCCTGTTACCTCTCTTTGCTCCTAAAAGAGATTAAACTTTGGTGTTTGGCAGAACAAATGTTCTGGTCAGAGACATGCCTGTCCATTCCTCTCCAAAGGCTTCAGTCACCCTGAGGCACCAAGTACTGAGGGAAAGCTGTTTATGGCAGTTTGGTTGGTCCTCTTCTCACTACCCCCAACTTTTTTCCTTTTAGCTCAGGATTTGGTTGGGGATGAAGGCCAGCAGGGAGAGGACAAAAAAAAAATAGATGGTGCCACTGAACAAGAAGACTTGAATTGACTCAAGTTTGGGCAAAGAACAAAGCAAGTGTTAGTGGTTTCCCAGGAAGAGGGGAGAGAGAGGAGAAGGGGAAGGGGAAGGAGAAGGGGAAGGGGAAGGGGAAGGGGAAGGGGAAGAAAAGAGAGTCCCCCTAAAGATGGCTACCAGCCGGAAGGTAGGGAGGGAGAGTGTGTGAGAGAGTGAGGGAGCAATAGAGGAGTGTGTATACCGCGAAGTCTTAGATGGCAAACCCCGCTGCCACCTCAAACACTCCAGCTGTCGCCAGCGCAGTCACAGAGACCATGCCATCCTAAAAAACAGAACTGCTTGATCTAGGATTCTAGCCTCGCCATTACCCAATCTGGTCTCAGTCGCAAACCAGGACCCTACAGCCACTTAGGTAAAAGACCCGCGACCACAACTGCAGACTCATGGACACCAAAACCCCAGGCACCCAGTGGATTTCTGTGAGTCACAGAGTCAATCCCCCTCCCTGCCTGCCTGGCAGTGGCATAGGAACTGCCAGACCCTCTCGCTCCAACAGGCCTCTTCCCCACACACAGCAGTGGCAGCTCTACCTGAATTGGATCTTGGGTGTGCGGAAACAGGAAGTTTGTTTCCCGTGCGACCAGACTGCGGGCCCATGCAGGGAGGCTGTGCGGAATTTGAGCCTGGGTGCATGGATGTGAGAAGTTTCTTCCCCCCGCCCTCCTCTCACCACCACCCCCCCCAGTGCACACCCATGTGACCAGACCCCACACCCACACAGGGCGGCAGTGCCACCTGATCTTGATTCAGGGCAAGCGCACATGGGAGGCTGTTTCCCCGTAGGGCAGGAGTGGATCTCCTGCCAAGACAGTGAGACTGTGCAACCTGGTCCCCCAAGCAGACCTGGGACCCTGATTCTCCCCGAGAGAGGCAGCACTGAGCACCAGTGACTTGACTCTGGGATGGGAGGCCTTCAACCTCCAACCAGGAAGTGGCTTTGTAGGATATGAAGTTCCTGCGTAGCATCAGTCCAGGACCTTACTAGAGGTGGTCTGTGGGCTTGACTTATATGCTGGGCCTTAATGATACATCTCAGTGAGATTGAGTCTCAAGTCTTATCATCTATTTCTTTCACAAGGTGCCTTATGCTACTTACCAACTAAACTTATACAAACTTATCTGCAATTCTTCTAGACTTTTGCTAGTAAAACAGGAAAAGATTCTCTTATGCTTGTTGAGAACCATGGAATTTCAGATTTTAGAGTTAGCAACTCTCACATTCTATTGATAAACAAACCTCAGCCTGGAGAGGAAAATTAAGTTAATCACTAAAAGAAATGTTTAAAATATTGAGGGTCTACTGTGAGGCAGGCACTGTAGCTGAGTCCCATGCAAAAGCAAAGAGTCTTTATTCAAACCGGGTTTGGCTCCCAGCCTCTTTACCGACGTAGCGGCAAGACCAGTTAGCCCAGTGAGAAGAGGGGTTTAATAGGCGGGTTGGAATAAGGGGAGGAGAGATGACTGTGGGCCCTGCCGAAGGAAACACTGACAAGCAGACAGGTAATTGTTTGCCTGGAATACATGGATAAAAGCTTGGAAATTACACCCATGAAGATTGGGTGTATTTTGTACTATCCTCGTGGGCAGATCCTGAGCTTTGTGACTTTTGCTTTGACACTTGAATCTAATGGAGTGTCCTTGGTCTTAATATTTAATTGTGACTACGGCGTGCACGTCCCTTGATTGTCATTGGTTAGTTTAAAGAGCAGAGGCTTGGGCTCCCGGGAAGAACCTCCTTGCCGAGCACATGGCTGATGGCTGCTGCTTAAATATGGAGGATCAGGAGTAAGATGGAGGGCGTAGCCCTCGCCCTTTTGCTGATTAGTCTCTTGTGAACAGCTGAGGATGAAATAAGGAGAATCCCAGGAAATATGGCAAGAATGCTTCTGAGGGTTAGTAGCAGGGAGGTTGAGGTCAAGGTCAGTGGGTTCTAACAACCGTTACATAAACTTCTCTAAAAGTGCTTTCCTGGTTCTGTGAAATCTACGAAAAACCTACTTACTGGCATGGCATCCTTTCATGCAACCAAATTATGTGGATACATTTTCTCTGTGGGGTTCTTCCAAGGCAGTTTGGCTTGGAAATTACACCCATGAAAATTGGGTGTATTTTGTACTATCCTTGTGGGCAGATCCTGAGCTTTGTGACCTTTGCTTTGACACTTGTATCTAATGGAGTGTCCTTGGTCTTAATATTTAAGCACAGAGTGTTTAGACAGAAACTCCAGACAAGCCTGGCAGCTCAGACCCCCTTCTTTGAACAACAATATCCTCACAACCTGTACAGCACTGGCACCTCCTGCAAGTACCCCTGTCTCCACTACAGCATGGAAGACATTGGCAACATTTCTACCCACCACTTCCACATGATGACTCTTTTGGCTACTACAGCTCTGGTTCTACTTCCTGATTTTGAACTCTGGGTTTCTGGCCCCAGGAGAGGGGTTGCCTTGGTGACTCTAAGGTCCTGTTCCATCTTGGGAGCCTGAGATTCTATAATTGCCTTTGACATTAGAAGGCAATATGTGTCTATCAAAGAACAAGAGACCTAAATGAATCCAAATGAATAAAACTTTGATGAGGTCTTCCACAAAACTAGAAAAAGAAAACACACCCAGAAGACTAAAATGCACAATGTAAATGTAAAGAGCTTGGCAAATGTGGAAAATGGCAGGCCAGCAGCTGTGCTGAAGCAGTGGCCATGTATGAATACTTGTTATTCTTTTACGACTGACTCTTCCTTCTTCAGTCATGAACCACTTTTTTGCTCAAGTCCCAAGAACATACTTTCACTTGATTCTATTTTGTGAAATAGAATTCTGAAATTTTTTCAGCTGCTATTTACTTTAGTAATGTGGAATGACAAAAATTTTTCTTAGTGTATAACTTAGTATTCTACAACAGTGTGCCAAATATGTGTATCATTATTATGAAACAGAGAAAATGTATCAATGCCAAATGAGGATGAGAAGAGTGTTCACTTTGCTCCCCCTCTCACATGCCTTCCCAGGAAATCACCAGAACCCTGGATTTACTGGTCTTTCTAGATTTGCAGTCATACTCCAAGGGCTGTTTAGTAATACCACAAGCTTAATGCTAGACCTGTGGCACCTTTAAGGGTGTAAAAATATTTGACATAAAAATGTTTATTCATGTACATATAAGAAAAGTTCAAAATAAAGATTACTATTTAACTTAATGTCTATGAAAATGTACCATTTGTTTTCTTTTAATTTAGGATTTATATGAATCACATCACACTTGAGAATTACCTGAAGGTCAAATTTTTCTTCCATTTTAAGACTTTCTTATTATGTGTGATGGTTGCTATGAAATCATAGCCAATCAAAAAGTAAATGAGTTGCTCATTCACAAACAATTTGAAAAACAAAATTATAAAAATCAGATTCAAATTTATAGTGAAAAGCCACTTTTATTATTGGATGTGGGAACACTGACATATATTTAATATAATGTGGGAGAAGGTATGACAGTTTTTACAGTCTCTCCATGTTCTTTAAATTTTTCTCCAAAGAACTAAAAATATTGTCAGAACCTACCAAATATTTTTCTGGAAACACCAAATATATTTCAATTCTCAAGTCTTCAGATTTCTTAACACACAAAGTTTTTTAAGTTAATATTAAATTTGTTTTCTATTTTGGTATTATCTATACTTATTTAATTCTGTTTTTAATAGCTATCATTGAGATAAAATCATACTCCAGAGAGAAGCATTCTATTTATTTGATTGGTACATTTGAGTGTGTGTGACACACTGCTCCTGGGAAATGTGAGTTCCACAGTTTAGACGGAAAACTCTTGAGAGATGATGGCAGCAATACTCTTCTCTTTCTTATTCTTCTTTTGTGGAAGGTGTTACAAAATCATTACAGCAAACTGTAATGACTTTGGCTTGACAAAAGTTCTGAAGAGGTTTTCTTGGTTATTGTTGTTTTATTGCATAGTAACATCATTTGCCAATTGTGTAACAGTGTATGTACATTTATTGGGGAAACTAGAAAATACTAATATTCTCTTTTAGGATTATTGCCACTCAAAGGTCAAACACGTGGAAAGGAAATAGCAAATGCTGTAACTGAGTGCATTGAAAAGCATCATATTCCATTCAATAAAATTATCTCAATTTCAACAGACGGTTCAAAAAGTATGACCAGGGTAAGAAACGGGCTTGTTGGTATTTTGAAAGAAAAAATTAATCACGAGACACTTACTTACCATTGCATCATTCATCAAGAAGCACTTTGTGTGCAGACACTTCCAGAAGAAATTAGCAGAGTTATGGAATTGGTGATTAAGATTATCAACTCCATTATAGCTAAAGCTCTTAATCATCACCAACTTAAAGAATTTTTAGTTGAGAGAAACCAAGATGGCGGCATAGGCAAACACCGGAAATTGCTGCCTCACAAAACCACTTCAAAAATACAACTAAAAGACAAAACGGACATCATCCAGAACCGAAGTAAGGCTGGCTGAGTGGAAATTCTACAACTAGAAAGAAAGAGAAAAGCACACTGAGACTCAGAGGAGGTTCGGAAGTAAAGTGTAGA
>NW_006286797.1:13926-15556 GCF_000327345.1 Myotis davidii
CATTTTAAGAATTTCTCATTAAGTGTGATGGTTACTAAGAAATCATAGCCAGTAATAAAGTAAATAAGTTGTTCATTCAAAAACCATTTGAAAAACAAAATTATAAAAATCAGTTTCAAATTTTTGTGAAAAGTCACTTGTATTATTGGATGTGGGAACACTCACATATATATGACATAATGTGGGGGAAGATATGGTGGTTTTTAAAGGCTCTGAATGTTCTTTAAATTTTTCTCCAAAGAACTAAAGATATTTTCAGAAACAACCTGCTGCAAACACCAAATAGTTTTCAGTTCTCAAATTCTCACATTTCTTAACACATAAAGTTTTAAGCGTTCATAAGAACTTTGTTTTCTATTTTGTTATAATCTATAGTTGTTTAATTCTATTTTTAATCAGCTATCATTGAGATAAAATCATATTCCAGGAAGAAGCGTTATACTTACCTTATGGGTTTGAGTGTCTATGGTACATTGCCCCTGGGAAGTGTGAGCTCTACAGTTTAGACTGAAAACTCTTGAGAGATGATGGCAGCAATTCTCTTCTCTTCATTATTTTTTTAAATACTTTATTTAATTATTTAATCCTCAACTGAGGATATTTGCCCATTGATTTTTAGAGAGAGTAGAAGAGAGAGGGAAAGACACAGGGAAATATAGATGTGAGAGAAACACATTCATTGATTGGCTGCTGTAGGAGCCCCAACCAGGGCCCTGGCCAGGATGGATTCACCCTTTCCTGGGGTTAGGGTTCATTAGAAGACCCTCTTTGACCTCTTTGGTCAGTATAGCTCAGTTGGTTGAGCATCATCCCATGTACCAAAAGGTTGCCCGTTTGATTCCTGGTCAGATAAAACCCATGGTATTGGTTTGATCTTTGGTATGGGTGCCAATAGGAGGCAATCAATAGATCTTTCTCTCTCACATCAATGTTTCCCTCTCCTTCTTGCTCTCTCTCTCTCTCTCTCTCTCTTCCCCTCTCTCTTCCTTTCTGTCTAAATAAATTAAACATATTTTTTAAAGTCTATCTTTTTGATCCATGGATGCTCTTACTGTTTTATTTCAATGAACTGGAGCTTCTATTCCTTCTCCATGGATGCTATATCTCCTTTTAGGGAGAACTTGGGTATATCTTAATGGTCTCTGTGTGCCAGGTCCTAGGAAAGTGCCTTGTACCCAGAGGAGCTTGTGTAATGTTTGTTATTCAATTAATTAAAAAATGAATTAGACTGTGAATGGATATTGCAATGCTATGACTGATAGAAAGGTAAGTACTCAGTGAGTCTTAAGGGATAGGAAAGAATGTTTGGGGCTGGAAGTTGTGTTCAGGAAACTTAAAATGATTTTCCAAAGGAATGGATTGGCAAGAAATGTGGGATTCATGAGGAAAATAAAAGATGCAATTTAGGTGACTGAGGATACCTGACTCATGATGCCCTATCCTTTTAGCTTAATTTGTCTTTTTATCCTAATTTGCCCCACCATACCTTTTGCCCTTGGCAGGAGCCTTTGTTAGTAGAGATGATGATGGGCTGGGTCCCCTGTTGCTGGTCTTCATGCTGGGTCTGGGGTTGACCCCACTGACCTTGGCTCAAATGAAAACAGGTACAGACTCTTCCTGGCCCCTCACT
>NW_006286797.1:17795-19493 GCF_000327345.1 Myotis davidii
CTGGGAACCCCCTGCCCTGCTAGGGCTGGACCCCAACACAGCTGCAGAACTGATTATCTCCTCTGGTAACCATCACTCCTTTAATGGCTAATTGATCTCATTGTCTCTTTATTAGATAGAACACCCTGAGAAAGAATAATTGTCTTTTTCATCTCTGAAGTCTTAGTTTCTAAAACAGTGACAGACACCTAGGCCAACGTTCTTTGTATTATCCCTCATGGTCTAAAAAATGCATTCTCCAATATCACTTTGGAGACACTAACCATGCAAACTCTCCTGGCTTCTCTCAGGGCTCATCAGCACAACTGGGTTTGGTATCGGTTACCAAACAAGGCAGGTAGAGTAGAAAGGTTTCCAAGTGAGCGGGCGAGCACTGCCGGGGGCCCCATGCTCGCACCATGACAAGGTGCAAGCAAGCAAAGCCCCAGCACATCCACCCAGAGGAGGACTGTGGCGCGAAGCCGCCACCCCAGCCGGCCCCGGGATTCGTAGCCTCAGCAGCGCCGGAGGCGGGGGAGCCGGGTGCTTCAGTGAACTACCCGGGGACTGGTGATGGCATGAATGGGGGTCGAGCGACAGTAAAGAGACCTCATCAGGAGGAGATTCACTTCTGTGAGAAATGCTGCGGAGAGTTCTTCAGCATTTCTGAGTTCTTAGAACATAAAAATTGCACTAAACACCCACCTGTCCTCATCATGAACGACAGCGAGGGGCCGATGCCTTCCGAAGACTTCTCCGGGGCTGGGCTGAGCCACCTGCCACGCAGTCCAAGCATTAAGGACAGTCACAGGGAGAGTGGCAGCAGCTCAGGGGACATGAAGGAGAAGCCAGGGGCGGAGTCTGTCCCGTTCTTAAAGATGGAGCCCCCCTGCCACCCACAGCCCAGGACTTAAGCTATTTACCCAAAGGCAAAGTAGCCAACACTCTTCAAGCACCACCGGGGCACCAAGGTGGCAGTGAATCAGCAGAGCGCGGACACGCTGCCCACCCCCCTACCCGGTGCCAACAGCATCCAGTGGGTCCTGGAGCAGATCCTGTGTCTGCAGCAGCAGCAGCTACAGCAGATCCAGCTCACCGAGCAGATCCGAGTCCAGGTGAACATGTGGGCCGCCCATGCCCTCCACTCCGGCGCAGCGGGAGCCGACACCCTGAAGACCTTAGGCAGCCACACATCCCAGCAGGTCTCTGTAGCTGTGGTTTTGCTCCGCCAGAAAACTAGAAGCCAAGGTCTGTCCCTGGACACCTTGAAACAAGCCAAGCTACCTCACACAAGCAACCCTTCCACCACCAACTCGGTGTCCCCAGGGCTGCTGTCCTTTGCCCTGAGGCCGGATGGGACAAGGGTGCTCCCAAACCGCATCTCCGGTGCTTTGCTACCCCCAACCCCAAGCTCTGTGCTCTTCCAGAGCCCTTTTTCCACACTGGCGTTAGACCCGTCTAAGAAAGGGAAAGGCAAGCCACCCAATGTGTCCCCAGTGGATGTCAAACCCAAAGACAAGGCCACCCACTACAGGCACAAGTGTAAGTACTGTAGCAAGGTTTTTGCGACTAATAGCTCCTTGCAGATCCACCTCCGATCCCATACTGGAGAGAGACCCTTCATGTGCTCTGTCTGTGGCCACCGGTTCACCACCAAGGGCAACCTCAAGGTACACTTTCATCGACACCCCCAGGTGAAGGCGAATCCCCAGCTGTTTA